>NC_061122.1:184915066-185215066 GCF_002878395.1 Capsicum annuum
TAAAACTTTACAAAAATTCTTCAAAAATTATCTACATCTACCTAACCTCATTTACTATACTTTACAAATGTCTTCTAAAAAGACAACAGCTAATTAAAGCCTATACTAATAATAGTCAAAAACCTATACAATTCTAATAATTTACGTAAAGAAAATTGTGAAAGTTTGTTACATGTTGCTTTCATAATTTAATAGCTTATCTTTTATCTCCATTATTATTTCTGCTGATATCTTCTTTTTGTCGTATCTGCTACTTTTTTATCTTCTTTCCAGCTGGCATGCTTATTTTCTTGATTTTTTATTTTATTCTAGCCGAACTTCTGGGATAATATTATCTTCTCCATTACATCTCGAACATTGATGATCTGGATATTTGTATCCAATTATCTTGCAATATCTTGTCAATAATTCGTCTGAAATAAATTCTCTCTTAATTGCTCTTGCAGTAGATTATTTTTCTGGGTTTAGTAATATCATTATCCATTGTCTAACATCTTCCATATCTGCTTGTCGTAGTTCTTTTAAATTTGAATAAATTATCTGATGATCTCTTAAATAATAGCTCCATCTTCGGTTTCCATTGGTATAATTGTTTGCTAGTTCTTGAATAATTGTAGCTAGTCCAATAAGTCATTTGTTTGCATAAAAATCAGGTATCTCGATTCTGGGTATCTCTAGCTGCTACACAATATCTTCTGGTATAATCATATCTTTGGTTAATCCTATTTTTACAACTTGTATAACTGGTTTTACCTCGTTATATAATATCTCTGCTAGTGCAGTATAACACTTTATATAAAATAGATTTTCTTTGGTTACTCTTTTATAGGTGTTGAATATTTTTTGTAATTCTTTCATAGCTGATAGTTCTTTTCCATCTTGGGTATATATTGTATTTAATAATCCATAGTCGAAATAAGTTTTTATTAGGCTTGGGTTAGTTTTGGGTAGTGCAATTAGCTTGTTGTGACCTTGTAATTTTTGGGTTATATAGTTTGTGTTGGGTTCTTTGATATCTGTAGCTCTGGGGTTAAGGTTTAGAAAATTTTTTACTCGGTAGATATTTTCTACGTATTTTTGGGCTGTATAGTTATAAGCTTTTTTATCTTGGTTCAGACTATCTCGATATGTGATAATTTGTGGGGGTATGTTCAAGAGGTATTTTTATATTTTTGGTGTAAATGGTTTTTCAAATGTCTTATTTAAGTTCATATTTAGGTATCTTTGTCCAATAACTCCTTTGCTTGTACCTGCAATTGTAGATTGATAAACGTTATGGGTTTTATGTAGTGTCCCAATATCTCCTTCTAGCTCTGGAATTTTAATGTCTTCCGATCGACATAACTCTGCACACTGCTGAGTTAGCTTATTTGTAGCTATATACTTCAGTTTAACTTCATTAGTCTTTAGTTTTTCTATTTCATTACCCATACTATCCACTTTCATTGAAAGCGTAGTTAGGGTGTTGAATATCTTTTCTAGAGTATCCTCTTCTATTATATCAGTCTATGTAGCTTTGTCTTGATATGTAATCTGCAATAACATTTTTGTTAGTACTAATTACTTCAATTATAAATGTGAAATTTAATATATTCAAGACTAGTCTCCGAATTTCTTTTGTTGTAACTGAATTTTGTATTTTCTTTGTTAGCCACCAACGTACCTGTGTATTATCTATTCGTACAATAAACTTGATATATACAATATATGGCACAAATGCTTATAAACATTTATGTAATGAGCATAATTCTTTTATATTTATTTCCCATTTTATTTCTGTTTCATTAAACGTATCTGAGTAGTATCTACAATGGTGTTCTAATTTTTCTTCTTCATATTTATATTTAAGTACTCCTCCATAACTACATTCACTAGCATTTGCTAAGTACTCCTCCATAACTACATTCACTAGCATCTGCTTCTACTATATATATAAATTTTCTATTTTCATCTGGAAATTGTAATTTTGGTAATTCTTTACAAAGTATTTTTATTTTCTGAACTTGTTTTTTATCTTCTTCGTTATAATTATATTTACATCCTTTTTTAATTTTTTCTGTAAGGGCTTTAGATTTTCTGCTAATTTTGGTATATATTCTCTTACTTGGTTTACTAATTCTAAAAATGATTGTAATTTCTTTTTTGTATCTAATTCTTCTTTTTCACAAAAAAAACCTATACCTAGAAATTGTATATTTATTGGAAGGAAGAACTACAAGCCTAGGGTGCTAGGAGAGTGACATCATCTCTTAATAATGTGATTCTTCATTGAGAAGGAATTTTATTTTTCTCTCATCATTTTCAGATGCACTTTTGAAATTATTCTTAAGTGTTCTTGCTGAGCATGTTGCTCACTTAACTTGTTGAGATGCATCTTCCTAATGGAACACAAACTTTTCTATACATTTCATTGCTTAATTTTTTATCGCATCGATCTAAATCTTATTAAAGCATATTGCAATGTTAAATAAAATTAAAAAAAATATAATTTGTATTCCAACTAGAAAATTAAGTCTCTTGGAACTCAACATAGAAAATATAATATGAAGGCATAGCTGAAAAAAATACTTGAACTTTTTAAAAAGCTACTATTAATTAGCTTGAACGTTTTAAAAAAGGAAATGAAGTATTTATTGGTTTAAGCCATGTGATCTAACAATGGGGTGAGATATAGCATGCTTTACTCAATATTCACATCAAATTAATGAGTTTGTATTAAAAAAAAGCTATGAAATGCTGCACATTTACTATTACAATCACTCATGACATGGGGTAGAGTGTTGATTGTGTACTGAGGTGATTGGTCAGTGCTACCAGGTTGTCGAATTTCCCCATCAACTGTTCCAAAATTTGAAGTTGGTGTTAAATTCCGAAAAAAAATCAATGTAGCTTACTCACATCATTTTTTAGGATTTTTTAACCCCGTATTTTCTTATTCAATTTGTAGTCATCTACAATGTCTCAGGCCTTTCAAACATCTAATGCAACCAACAATCGTTATTTTTGTTACTACGGTAATGTAACTGTCTTTAGGAAGTCATGTGCCGATTCAAATTTAGGTCGATGATTCTTTAACTGTGCGGTTGGCAAGGTGGGTGATTTTATTTACCAATTTGTAATTATTTTATTTTTTAAATACAATCTAATTCTTGTGATTTGACCTACTATAATGACGAATGCTCTTTTTACGAGTGGCTTAAAGAGGATTCGCCGTCGAGCAGCCCTTCTACGTTTAATATGCAAGGAGTTGCCAAGTCCGAAGTCCTCCAAAAGCTTCAGAAAATCGAAGAAAATAGGGATCTTTTGACATCACTGCTCATTAAAACCGAAGGGCGGAGAGATCACTTGAAAGGCTTGGTAAAAGAAACCAAACTGGAGAGGGATCAACTAAAACAAAGATTGATTTTCGGGAAGAAAAAGAGAATGTCCTAAGAAATATGTTGCATGTTTTGGTGTTTGCGTTGTTTTTTTGGAAATTTGTGACAGGGATGTACTAGAACTGAAAAAATATGTGTTTTCTCCTAAGCTCTTTAACGATTATGTCAACTTATTATTTATAATCAACTATGGCATCAGTCTACAATTTGAAGAGTTGCTCGGTAAATCAATTACAGGAAAATGGGTAAGCACACTAAAATAAAATGTATTACTATTCAATATTAATTAATTAAAAGATATGATATTAAGCATTCTAAACAATCAATCACACAAATCCAATAAATGTAAGAAGATATTAAAGTGTGACTGATTCTTTAAGGGTGGGAAAGTCACGGCAAAGTGTTCAATTTTTGATGATGAATTAACTATTTTACGTTCTACAATTGTGAATGATTTTAACTTTTGTTCAAGGGTGGGAAACTCTCCAAAGGTTTTGTGATTCTAGTGAAAATTTGGCAATTGAAACTGGGAGGGAAAATCTCAAACTTCTTAATTTTTTATTGATGAATTGAAAAATCTTACGTTGTTACTACTATATAAAGGCGTTGTTGCTTGTGCTATATTATAGTGGACACTTATCATTCATATCCTAAAAGATTTTACTTGAAAAATGCATTTGTAGGCATAGTTCGATTTTTTGGCTTCTTGTTATATCCTTTTTTATATTAGAATTACGAGTTTGCCTGTTTAATTATTGTTTATGCATCCTTAAAAATGGAAGCTGAACAGATACATTTTCGAGTTGACTCTTTAAAGGAAAGAATTAAAAATCTGCCAAGTCGTGAATAATTTGATAAAAAATTATCAATTTTGTCGAACCAAATTCAAACTTTGAATAGTATGCTAAGGGGTTTACTCAGTCGCATGGGCGTCGAGGCCGTTAAATGCCTTACTTCTCCATTATCACCCCCTGGTCAATGAATATTGGTTGATATATGTTAAGGTTATTGTGATTAGCTTCGACTGTTATGGATGTAATTTTGTTTTATTGAAGCATTATTGAAGGGTAATTGCTTTTTTTTTTTACCCGATATTTGTCCTGTGGTTTGCGCTACCCTAATTATTTGTATCAAGAGTATATTGAAACGAACAAAGTAGCATAACAAAAGGAGCATTTTCTACTTGCAATATTAAATCTTCTAAAACACTTATGCGATGACCCTTGAATTGCAATACTCACAATTGCTTATCGATAAATATATTATTATTTATTCGTTATTTATTTTGTAAAGTCATGAAAATTATATTTATATATTAAAAAGGTAAGAAGAATAGATGATAAGTGACATAGTGTGCTGATAAGAAGAAAAGTTGATGTTCATTGAGCATAATAGAATTTAAACAAAAAAACAAACGAATCAAAACTTATATAACTAAATGAAACATGAAAATTCACCACAATCCATCGTTCTATCCTCGCTGTCGATTTCACCTATGTGTTGAAATAATTTCTGTTTGATGTAACACATTTCCTGTTGAAGTTCATCATGTTCTCGACTGAGAGCATCCATAATTTCCTGTAGAAGTTTCATGTCTGCTCTAAGATTGGTAGCTTCAAGATTTGCAATTGAAACCCCGATAGCAACAAGGTCTTGAAATGAGCGAGGAGCATGGTTATGTGGTCGGCCATTTGTATAACTATTTGCAAAACCGTTAGCACGATTGTTGGAGAGAGATTTGTCCATTTTTTTCAAAGACTATTTAACTAATTGAAAAGTTTTATTGAATGCTAAGGTAGAATGAAGAGTTAGGGTTGTGTTATATAACGTCAAACCTATGAAACCAAAATATCACCTTCTGAAAGTTGCGTCCATTTAACATGACTCTTTGTTTTGGTGAATTAATTTAAAATGTCTTTGACAATTATTGAACACGACTATTTGTTTTGGTGAATTAATTTGAAATGACTTTGATGATTATCAAGTGTTAGTAAATTGGGCTACATAATTATCATTTAATGGTCGTGCCTATTCGACTTCACTTAAAAACCATGTATTTTTAGCATAATTTCTAGAAGTAAAATTGTAGGATCCATTATTAGCTGTGAACGTCTTATAATCTTGATTGGTTAGCATTTTGTTTGAATGCATGTCTTGTTAATACGGTTCTGAAATATGAAAATAGTGCATTTTTTCATTGATTCATAATGAAATAGTAACTTAAGAGGAGCTACTACACAGATAATACTACTTAATTTTACTTGGGATCGGAGGGTGGGTGGGAACAACTACCTAGCTGCTTTTGTTGTACCATTCTCTCAATTCTACAAGCAGCAGCTTCAATACGCCTGAACATCGCTTTTTGCTTGTCGCTAAAGTTGTCCACGCAACGTGTTAACGCAGCCACCTTCACTCGCATTTCATGAACCTGAGTGTACAACGATTAAAGTGGATTAATAGAAACATACCTATATTGAGGGAGGGCATGTGGTGGGTGAGATCTATGTGGAGTGTTGGTGTGTTGCTCATTTTCACCTACAGTTACATAACAATACTAAAAACAAAAAAGAAGAATAGAAATATAAAAATGAATGCACGCGTGATCTATTATAACCTTATGTTCTATTGTACGAAGCTGATAAGATTATGCCAATGTTGTGCTAAATCCTCATACTAACACTCCATTTATAGAATAGAATTATCACAGGAAAGTAACCTTCGCTTTTTCCTGACAATGTTGACAGTAAACTTGTATAAACGTCACAGTAATGTATTTTTTTCAATATTTTTGGGATAATATTATCTCTGAACTAAACTTATAGTGAAAGGTAACGATAAATACTTGAAATTTAATAAATTTTACGCATTCGTTTGTTAAGTTATAATTGTAGATCAAAAATGAGTTAGTTCCTCGGTTTTTCACTCCAATTATAGAAGTTTGCAACCAAAGTAACATCTCATTAACATAACTCATTAAAATTTCTTTGACAACATTGTCACTGAACTGCACATATAGTTCAATCATTTGAAAACTAAGGAAAAAGGTTAAATCTTTAATGGGTCGTTTTACCATAAAATAGTACTACATGTATGTTTAGAACTAGTATTATTATTAAAATTATTGCATAAATGCGCAAAGAGGTAGAGATATTAAGCATCATGAATGTTATACTTTTAGCTAATCGTTATTTTATTTTTAATTTACAAGGAACTTCTTAAACACCAAAACCCTTTCAATTTCAAACTTGTTACTTACTACCATACTATTAGATGTGAGCTTAAATTTTTGCTGGAAAGATTTTGGAAGGATTTGGAAGAGTAACTCGAAAGGATGACTGCAGTCTATGCAATCCTATTAGGCGTGACACCCTAATGGGGTGTTGGAAAATGACATGGTTGCCTATCCAAAGAAAAATTAATGATGACCATCAGCCGTCGGTTAAGAAATTTATCCATTCATGCAAGGGATACATGCATAGAAACAGTACTCCATTTGTTTAAATCCAAACCTAATTTTAAGAGCTTGTTTGGCCAAGAAAAAATCTTCACAGTTGGACTTGGAATTGAAGTTATTATGTTTAGTTATGAATATATATTGAAGTTGTTATTGAAATTTTGTGAAAAAAATAGGACCTATCAAAGTGAAACTTAATTTTAATTTTAAAAAAAATAAATTTCCCTAAAGTGAAGTAGTATTTTTGATAAAACACAACTATTTTTTTACTAAAGTAGAAGTGAAACGTTTTTTACAGGGCCAATAGGATAAAAAAATTGATTTTGATGGTTCTAAAAAAATAATCTTAGAAAATACAAATTTTTTGGTGCATGAAACATTTTCACCATTTCGTAAAGTTGCACCTCTTCATATGGTTGCAACGTATCATAAATGGCTATAACTTGGAGAAAGACCTATTTAAATGACATTGACAGTAGTAAAAATACTTGTATTTACACATTCGAGAACTGGCAATTTTTTTTTAGTTTAATTAATCTTGATTATTCAAAAAAAAAAATTGAAAAGGCAAGCCATTGTTCATCTACTAAACTCTCTCTTCTTTCCACTATGTGATGATGTTTGATTTTTCTTTATTTATTTTGGATTGTTATTGTCTCTTGTTCATTATCTGATTTTTTAGTTCGTACAGAAATGGAAGGAAAAATCAGCGACAAGTACGCCAATGCACTCATGGAGAAGCCGACTTGTCACGACCCTAATGGCCATGAGTGGCACCCACACTAACCTTCCTATGGGAGAACCATCTAAATCAAACCATTACTCAATCACTTAGTCAATATTAAAATGATAGTTTCATAAAACCATCTTAACAATAATAATTTGGAGTTAATCATCAGTAGCGCGAAAACCAAATAATCTACTAACTGAAATTCCCAAGACCTGAAAGTCATAGAACAAGAACTACTAACAAAGATCATGTCTAAAGAGATATCCCAAATAATGTAAATAAAGAATGTTTCATTGCCCAAAAGATGGACAAGAACAAATAAGATGACCCATGAAAGCCTGGAGATAGAGTGCTCACCCTTGGATGAAGATCTGTTATCAAACTTTAGAGCTGAGATCATGTATGAGCTTCTAGAATAATTTCTGCACTCAACAAAAGAAGAGTACAAGGTAGTATTAGTACAAACCGCTATGTACTGGTAGATATCATAGGTTAACTCAACTTAATAATATGTACACAACATAAATTAAATAACAAGTAGATAGGCATCATCACATAAGAAAATCTCAATGAATCAACAATACAACAATAGTAGGTCAACAGTGCTCACAAACAAGCCACATAACTATCAAGAGGATCAACCATACTGTAAACATCCACCAAATCAACACAAGTATGTCATCCACCAAATCAACACAAGTATGTACACACATGCTATGAGGCTTAGTTTTTCCCAAATAGTCATGAACTGTAGGGAACAATCTGTGTTCATGTACCGTACTGGCGTGGTACCTGATCCAACATAAATATAAATGTACCGGCGTGGTACCAGATCCAATATAAAATATACCACCGTAGTACCCAATCCAACATAAATATAAATGTACCGACATGGTACCCGATCTAACATAAATATAAATGTACCGACGTGGTACCCGATCCAACATAAATATAAACATGTATTCTCAATATCAATTTACACAACCTCACAACATACAACACAATGTACCAAGTTTACAAGTACACTTAAAGTTATAAGACAATTCCACTAAGTAAATTTTCAACAACCATTTATACATGCATTAACAATCCAAACATCAACAATTTTATGCATGTACATATACCAATCAACAAGTATCCAATTTAGGAGCATACACGCAATTAAGCCGAGTATAAACTCCAATTAAATCGTAGCCTACCTCAACCAATGAATTCGAATATAATTAGTCTGCAAGTGACTTGACCTTCCTTAAAGTTTCAGAACGTTCAAAATCTGTTTCAATATATAATCCCCATAAAAATATGAATCTAATGACATTCGTTTTATAAATTTTTGTTCTAAAAACCCCAAACGTACAATCAAATTAATTAAAAAAGGTAACCATCCGATCTGCTTTACTGTTTCTTGACCAGTAACAAACAAAAATCACTCTTCATCGTTATCAACCCATGATTTGGCCAACCATTGCCTTATTTCTTTGTTTTTATTAAAATACTTCACAAATAATATTATAATCACTATAATTAAGCAATCTTTATTCAAGAATGCAACAATGGTCATCTATGTCTATGCAAATTCCAACATTGACCAACTATTGACCAATCATTGCATTAACCTTACTCTACATGACTTCCAATGATTAGAACAACTATTACATAACAATTGATCAATTTTAAGTTAATCCATAATTAACATATTTTACTTCCACCGTATGATTATATTTAAAATTCAATTGATGCCAAACATCATTAATAAGACGTAGCAGTACATAGGCACTAGGAATTGACTCGCCTATCGATGCTCCTTCTGCAAACTACGGTGAAAACTGCAACTTTCGTGTGCCTCCCTCTTTACCCCAGATATCAGATATTGTTATTATTATTATAATTATAATTATAAATATAATAAACCCTTTTCACTTTATCCAATTCTTATACATAGGTCTCAATAAATAAGAAAATTATAGTTTGACCCACTAAGTCACTAATTAACTTAATTATCTAAAATACCCAATAGGTCCTCAAACATTATTCAGAATCTCGAGAAAATAAGTCAAATAGTTACATTGACTAAAAAGTATATTCCAAACCTATTAAAAATACAACGTTACTAACCCGAGGTAGTCTCGCTCAAAAATTGACCATGATTGAGTTTAACTTTATTAAAACTTAATAATTCAACTTATGACTCAATAACTTCTGAACACCTCCCGAATTGGTACTACTCATCCCGTGAGTCATAATCCACGTATATAAACTAAGTAGAGCGCTAAAATAGAGCAGATGAAAAAATTTCACAAACGACCGGGAGGTTCATCACATTAGATACCAATTAAACAACTGTTCTTCCCCGAACGGGCAAAGTCAAGGAAAGAAGGGAAAATAAGAAATTACCTAAATTCATAAAAAAAAGATATGGATACTTGCTACGCATGTCTGGTTCGGTTTCCCAAGTGGCCTTCTCAATAGGAAGATTATTCGACTAGACCTTTACTGACGCAATCTCCTTAGTTCTCAACTTACAGACAACCAAATATCTAGCCGAGCCTATGCATACCCCTACCACCCCATACTCGGAAGGTTCAATCAGCATACAACAACACAAGGCATATTCTTCACCCATATATATGCAATCGTCCTATACCGAATGATAAATATAGATGCATACTGGTGATAGATGATGCACATACAAGAATGAATACAAAGTACACAATTAATATCTCAACTCATTATAACTGTCCTCATCAGGACCATCATCATCGTAATCAACCTCTGGCCTTGCCGGATATCAACACATCATACATAGACTTCTCCAACCTTGCTGAGTATCAATATATCATAAATATATCCTCCGGCCTTATCGGGTATCAACATCTTTACAATAGTATCCTCCAGTCTTGCCAAATATCAATATCATCACAATAGTCATTACTGAATAATATACACTAAAATACTCAAAAAAATAGTTATATCACCATAGAATATCTATCTAGTCAATACTTTTCAACTACTCATTATTATTTAACCAACACTTATTATAATAAAATCACTAGTTCACTAGTCATCACATAACCTCTAGTTATTAGCCTAAACATTATCCTTCACATAATCCTTATTCACGGGATAGCAACTAACCACTATTTATTTAATAGCCAATACCTAACTTCTAGTCAAGGTTCATCACTAGACTAAAACTGCCATTTATACAATTCATTATTATCAACTAATCATCCTATATCCATTAATCATTACTAGACAACACATTACGATTTGTCACCTAACCATCTTTTATTAACTAACATCATTCATTAACTAACCACCGTTTACCAACTAATCCTTGCTTGACTATTCATTAGTTAACCATTTAGAAACTATTCAAAGTTATTAACTAGTCATCTCTTATTACCAACATCTCTTATTATCTAGCCTTATTAACACACAACTCCTTATTTATTGACTAATCGACATCACAAACTTAGTCATCAATACCAACTAATCTTCACCTATGTGAGACCCGATCTCACCATAATTCATGCATTAACCATTGCTAGCTACCATGTTTCAACTAACAAGATTCATTAACTAATACATTAGATTCCTAGCCATCAAGCGCTAAGGTCCCCTAATAGGCAACTAGTTGCCACCTAGCTTAACCGTTAATTAGGTAGAACAATCTTAAGATCATATTTTAGCTACAATCACATAAATTACCAATATAATACTAATGAATGTACCAAATCTATGCATACCATCACCAGTATCCAATCAATAAAGTCGTAAGCAACATACCGCCTCTTCGTCCGTCCCTTACCGGAGAGATGCGTATACAAACATATATGTATTTATAAACTATAATTGTATCCTTTGCACTGATACACACTCTTCGAATATTCAATCATTATCATAACATAGTCCTTGTCCCATTAATTTATCCAGAATAGTCACAACATCATAATCACGGCCTTAGGCCCATATATATATTCAAAACTCATATCGATAATCATATTTATAAATCATAGCATATCTTTAATCGTCTCACATATAGGAGGTATCTCACATATTGGAGGCATAATATAGATAGAAATATAATTATCTATAAAATATCTTATATCGATAGGTTATACATCATCACTACGAGGAATATCACTTCTCTAGGCCAATTTGCATATCTAAGAGGAAATAGCATTTCTATGGGTCAATCATTAAGTCTAAGAGGAAATAGCATTTCTATGGGTCAATCATCAAGTTTACGAGGAAATAGCATCTCTATAGGCCACATAACGTATCTAGGAGGAATATCATATCTAAATGCCCAATATGACTTCCACAGAAAGTATCATAACTATAACTCAAAAACCATAATTCGGGAACATCAATACGAGTTACCAAGTTACCGAAGTAACCTTATTCTAAGGTTTACTAGCCTCATCTATGTCTAACATCCGCAGCTAAGTTCATAAGACTTAACACAAGTTTAGGCCTAAGTGGGCTAGACGATCCCACTTCTAATCCTCAATTTTCCATAAATAGGCACACTATGCCCCAAACCAGGCTAAGGTATCTAGTTCATCTTCTAAATATCAAGTAGGCCATATTCAAGCCTAAGATAGCAACTTCACTAGAAACAAGGGTACTCAAGTCAACTCTACCCAACTTATGGTTTCAAGACTACTACACTAACCTAATAAGGCTAAATATACAAATCATGCTTCAAATGCTAAACCACATCCTAAACATCGGTTTACATCATAACCACGCTATAACTAATCTAAACATGAGAGGAAAAACAATAGGTTTCAAAAGGGGTATAAACATGTCATTTTATGGGTCCCACAGAATTAGAGCCTACAACACATTATCCTCCACAACATTATTAATATCCATATAATAATCATACTTTAACCACTCAAAAAGAAATATCCACCAAGTATCACTCAAAGAAAGATCAATCATGCCATTTAATAATTCATTTATTCTTCCATTCAGGATCATCCTTAATTATTTTATGAATGTAACTAAGCCATTTGATTTTGCTTTGCCACTATCATGGAAATTACTATCCTCTAAATGTGTCATACATCAGTCAACTTTGTGGGACATGCAAATGCATAATTCAGCTACAAGGTTAAGTCAATAATAATTCATCTTCTTCAAATTATTCCTAATGCATAAATCCACAACTACAACTTATGTCCTGACAATCACTAACTCAATATTTTTGAATAACAAACACTTCATGGTTAAGCCAAACCTTTCTTATATCACTAACATCAATTTAAAATATACAGAGTCATTCTTATTTCTACCTAACAATCTTTTTATTACGGGCTTTACTTAACTCTTAATCACCTCAAGAGTGGCCCCCACACCACTAACACATAAGCAAGGTCAAACAAAATAAATCGATTATAGGTCATTGACAGTCTAATCACCAAATTCACATTCCAGATAAGTCATTGATCACATTCTGTAGGTATCAACAACCTTTACTAGTTTTTTTCACTTTTCTTTAAAACTCATTATTTTGCCAAGCATTAAGAATTCGTTCACATAAGGAATTCAATGATAATGTCACTTAGCTAGTCCTCACAAGGAATCCATTATAGTTTCAATAATAAAACTGCATAAAAATTCTAAATACAGTCTCAATGGCCGGACCACCCAAGGATCCCCAAATAATATCAAATAATCAAACTACACAAGGGTCCATCCACAACATCATTAATAAGAACCTCTCATTACGGAAAATACATATCACCTCAATCTTTTATTCATGCAACTTTTTCACTATCTTTTCTCGACATCATATTCTCATTACATCCTCTCAATTTCGATACCATCAATCTCATCAATATAATAGTACCAAAAATAAGTAAGTACCATAGAATTTCCAGTTTCACAATAACAAGAAATCAAATAATCCCATCACATTTATCAACAAAAACAACTTAGTCAATTTTTATCACTTAACAAAAATAATTCACAATAATGAAAAAAATCTAGCAACACAAGTTTAGCCAAATATCAAACATAAGCAATCAATAAGTTCATAACTTTCACAAGTCTTTACCTATTAACAATAACTTATAGACCTTATTCACAGATGCCAATTGAAATTGACTAGATAACAATTGGCTTCAATCCAGTAGTCCAAGATTAGGATGACACGATGGAGAGAAAGAAAGGAAAATGACTTATACATGCCTCATAGCCTTATGAAGATTGGATGTGGGGCCCTACACATCAATCTATGAAACTCTACTTGACAATGCTCTTATTAACTGATACCAATTGGAATCGCTAGATACTAATTGAATTTAAGTAATAACATGTGGGAAAGAAGAATTTGAATTTTCCTAGTGTCCTATAGCCTCTCGAAGAAAATTCAGACATCTCCGTACCGTTCCGCAAGACTCTACTAGATATATTCTTGTACGATAAGATCGATGAACCTAGGACTTTGATACCAACTTTGTCACGAGCCAAATGGCCATGAATGGAACCCATACTAACCTTTCTGTGGGAGAACTATCTAAATCAAACCATTACTCATTCACTTAGTCAATATTAAAATGATAGTTTCATAAAACCATCTTAATAATAATAATAATCTGCAGTTAATACAATAATAATCTGGAGTTAATCATCAGTAGCACGAAAACCAAATAATCTACTAACTGAAATTCACAAGACCTGAAAGTCATAGAACAAGAACTACTAACAAAGATCATGTCTAAAGAGATATCCCAAATAATGTAAATAAAGAATGTTTCATTGCCCAAAAGATGGACAAGAATAAATAAGATGACCCATGAAAGCCTGGAGATAGAGTGTTCACCCTTGGATCAAGATCTGTTATCAAACTTTAGAGCTGAGATCATGTATGAGCTTCTAGAATAATTTCTGCACTCAACAAAAGAAGAGTACAAGGTAGTATTAGTACAAACCGCTATGTACTGGTAGATATCATAGGTTAACTCAACTTAATAATATGTACACAACATAAATTAAATAACAAGTAGATAGGCATCATCACATAAGAAAATCTCAATGAATCAACAATACAACAATAGCAGGTCAACAGTGCTCACAAACAAGCCGCATAACTATCAAGAGGATTAACCATACTGTAAACATCCACCAAATCAACACAAGTATGTCATCCATCAAATCAACACAAGTATGTACACATATGCTATGAGACTTATTTTTGCCCAAATAGTCATGACCTGAAGGGAACAATCTGTGTTCATGTACCGTACCGACATGGATCCAACATAAATATAAATGTATCGGCGTGGTACCCGATCCAACATAAATATAAATATACCAGTGTGGTACCCGATCCAACATAAATATAAATGTACTGGCATGGTACCCGATCCAACATAAATATAAACGTACCGGCGTGGTACCCGATCCAACATAAATATAAACATGTATTCTCAATATCAATTTACACAACCTCACAACATACAACACAATATACCAAGTTTACAAGTACACTTAAAGTCATAAGACAATTCCATCAAGTAAATTTTCAATAACCATTTATACATGCATTAACAATCCAAACATCAACAATTTTACGCATGTACGAATACCAATCAACAAGTATCTAATTTAGGATCATACACACAATTAAGTGGAGTATAAACTCCAATTAAAACGTAACCTACCTCAATCAATGAATTCGAATATAATTAGTTCGCAAGTACCTTGCGCTTCCTCAAAGTTTCAGAACATCCAAAATTTGTTTCAATATATAATCCCCATAAAAATATGAATTTAATGACATCCATTTTATAAATTCTTGCTCTAAAAACCCCAAACGTACAATCAAATTAATAAAAAAAAAGTAACCATCCGATCTGCTTTACTGTTTCTTGACCAGTAACAAACAAAAACCACTCTTCATCGTTATCAACCCATGATTTGGCCAACCATTGCCTTATTTCTTTGTTTTTATTAAAATACTTCACAAATAATATTATAATCACTATAATTAAGCAATCTTTATTCAAGAATGCAACAGTGGTCATCTATGTCTATACAAATTCCAACATTTACCAACTATTGACCAATCATTGCATTAACCTTACTCTACATGACTTTCAATGATTAGAACAACTATTACAGAACAATTGATCAATTTTAAGTTAATCCATAATTAACATATTTTACTTCCACCGTATGACTATCTTGAAAATTTAATTGATGCCAAACATCAGTAATAAGACGTAGCAGTACATAGGCACTAGGAATTGACTCGCCTATCGATGCTCCTTCTCCAAACTGCGGTAAAAACTGCAACTTTTGTGTGCCTCCCTCTTTACCCCAGATATCAAATGTTGTTATTATTATTATAATTATAATTATAAATATAATAAACCCTTTTCACTTTATCCAATTCTTATACATAGGTCTCAATAAATAAGAAAATTATAGTTTGACCCACTAAGTCACTAATTAACTTAATTATCTAAAATACCCAATAGGTCCTCAAACATTATTCAGAATCTCGAGAAAATAAGTCAAATAGTTACATTGACTAAAAAGTATATTCCAAACCTATTAAAAATACTATGATACTAACCCGAGGTCGTCTTGCTCAAAAATTGACCATGATTGGGTTTAACTTTATTAAAATTTAATAATTCAACTAATGACTCAATAACTTCTGAACACTTCCCGAATTGGTACTACTCATCCAGTGAGTCATAATCCACATATACAAACTACGTAGAGCGCTAAAATAGAGTAGATGAGAAAATTTCACAAACGATCCGGAGGGTCATCATACGACTAAGGACCGTCTAGTTGGTATACACTTTCATTGCATTGACCTTGTATCAAAGATGGATGTGATACTGGCCCAACAAGGTCAACTTTGTGAAAAAGTGGGTAGTTTGGAGTTGTTGGTAAGGGAAACAACCCGTGCTTCTGGCCTTGATGACAAGGATATGATTCCTTTAGCACTCCCCTTTTGAAAAAAAAGTGGGTTTCTTGGCCCCCTATACCCATCATGTATAGTTGTTTTTGTGAGGTGATTTCCTTTGACAAGTTAATGACTAATAAAATTATTGTGTTGTAGTTGCTATGTTATAGTTGTTTAATTTCTTTTTTTATTGGCAAGTAAGTTCTGATTGTCGTTTAATTTTTTATTTTACGCATGTTAATGTTTAAGTAAATTACTAATACCAAAATTAAAGAATTAACAGGAAATACTTTTCATTTCATTGTCAAGAGAAGATTCAAGATGAGGTAGTATTTACGTAGATTTTTTTTGAGATAAATGTCAAGTTTAACAGTCTACAATTTAGGGTTTGTGTACTTGACTATTTTCCTGTACTAACAATATGCGGAACCCCAACAATATCAATGAGAGGAATACTCAATTTAGTCAATGGAGATATTTTTCAAAGTTTTTGGGTGAAAGCTAAACTTTACAAAATGGAGGGAAGTGGTCATCAAAATTTGAATGGAAATCTAATTTGCTTGCGTTATTTAAAGGTGATATTGCTTTCATTTCAAATAAACTAGTCCATTATTTATCATCTTCTATAGGTGCTTTACATAAGGTATGTACAAACATTAATGTATTCTATCTTTTTAATCTTTGACGCCTTATCATAATCACCCATCATCAAATTTGCTGTCTTACTAGTTTGAAAATAGACGTTGCTGATCCGATATGTATGAGCCTATAAACATTAGAGGAAAGAATTGAAGCTCTACTAGATCGTGAAGAACTAGAAGAAAAATTATCGAATTTATCGGGTCGACTTCACGTATTAGATAGTCTTCTATATGGTTTATTTTTGCATTGATATTGGTGTATTCAGACTCCACCTTCACCCCCTTAATGAATGAATGATTGTTTTTATTTGAAGATTAATGAAGTTGTTGAATTTATCATATTAAAGCGTATTATTTAATTTTTGTCACTACATTACCCACAATAATTGCAAAGGGAGAAAAAACACTTTCAATAGATTAGGTTTAGTCAGGCGCCAAATTTCCCTCCTACCCCTTAAGTTTCTATCGAAATCTAATTTATTACTTAACTTAATTAATTCAGTTATTTGTATCAGCAAGCATTTAGTCGAGGTAATAATTACTTGCAATTTTCCCAAGCTAAGCATGCATTAGGGGCGGCTCATCATTAATTTAATGTCGTGATTTTTTGTTTAGGTCGACAAATCGTCAAGTGTAAAATAAACACAAATGGATTTGGTTTTAATTTGTTGTTTTGGTGTTTTGATATCATTTGATGATATAAAACATCAATTACCTAAGTTAGTAGTTGGGCATAATATATAAAAATCAGCTTTAGTTTATATTCACGTCCACTAATTTTACATTCTAATTTATCACAACAACTTAAAACAACTCTAATTTATATTCATTAGCAAACATAATTGCAACTCCAACTATAACCCCAACTCCAACTTCATATCCATTAAATGTATATTTTCACTGCCAAACACGTACTACAATTGTCTCAACTCAACTATCCCTTTTCCACTATATAAATAGGGTTTACCATGGCACTAAACAACTAATTTGAAGACTATATTCTTTCACTTCAATTAAAAATATTAGCAATAATGCTCTTGGTGCACTTTAGCAAGGACGCTAACGTGCACACTACTGACTACACCATGACTCGCCTGAATAATAACGCCAGATCTCTGGCAAAGTTAGTCACACCACACGATGAAATTAGCTGCCAACTACCGTCACTTCCTCCCCTCAAAGTTCCAATCTATTCGAGAAGAAGTGGGGGATAAATTAATAAGTTTAGATTCTCCAAGATCTTTACATCTGCAGAATTTTGGGGATTTGATTGGACCATAAGAAAACCGATGCCTCCAGTTCTTTGCAGTGAAAATTTCTACGAATAATCCCCCTACAGTCAAGCTAGAGTATGGTGAGAATCGAGCTAGTCATAAATAAAAATGTTGTCGTATGTACTGCCAAGCTAAAAGCAAGGTAAGATTTCTGTTACTATTGATGAGGATGACATACGTAGCCAAATAGAGTATTGGGCATGCATTGATAGGCTATGTGATTGGAGATACCCACTATATGAAATCAATGGAAGCTTACATTACGACTATTTAGAAATGCCCGATGAAACCCCAAGTGCTCAGTTATGATGATGGGTACTTTATATTTAGTTTTGATTCAATTGAGGAATGTGATAGAGTGCTAATGGGAGGGCCGTATACCTTCTATAACAAGCCATTCATAGTGCAGACATGGTACATCGACTTTGAGTTTGACCTAAACTACATTACAACCATCCCACTGTAGGTCATATTCCCGGGTTTACCTATGGGGTATTGGTCCTGTGAAGTGCTGAGCAAGGTAGAAAGTGCTATTGGCAAGCCAAAGAACACTGATCAATTCACTGGCACAATGGAAAGAATCTCGTGTGCAAGGGTATTGATAGAAACTGATGTAACATAGCCATTACTTGAAGTCATAGAGATGGTTACTCCAATAGGTGTATTATAACAACCAGTAGAGTATGAATGGAAACCAAAGTATTTTAGCCATTGTTTGAAGTTTGGACACACATCTGAGGGGTGCTACACAAAATAAGAGACTATAAAACATGAGAAGGAGTTTTTTAAGGAAGCACCAAAGAAAAAGAGAAGGAATAGAAGGAAAAAGAGACCTCAACAACAACAATGGCAACATCGAATGGTGACTGCAGCAGAAACAAATCAAACTAAGGCAGATCCTGCCAAAGATCTCCCGGAGAAAGAGGTAAACACTCACTCATGTATCAGGGTTAATACTGATGAGGATAGGCCTAGCACAAGCACAGGGAATAGGTTTGCCCCTTGTTGCACATCCCTGCTGATGAAAACCCTCCAAGGCTGCTTGGGGAGGCCCCAAATATATGATAATATCCACCTGGAATATCAAAGGGCTGAGCCACCCCCTAAAACAGAAAGAACTGAAACTCTTTCTGAGGAAACATAAAATAGATGTAGTAGGATACCTAGAAACTAGGGTAAAGGAATAGAAGTCTGCAACAATCCTAAAGAATTTAGATGATGGGTGGAATAACTACTGCAACTACCCAGCAGCTTCAAATGGGAGAATTTGGGTGCTATGGAAATCTCATGTGACTGTATCTATCATCCAGGTGAAAGAGCAATTCATACATTTTTATATCATTGATGCTAGTAGTAACTTTGCTTCATATATTACAATTATCAATGCAAAAAATAATATCTTAAGAGAGAAAGAAAGCATGGAGAGAACTTGAGGTGATAGGAAATGTCATACAAGAAGTATGGATACTACTTGGTGACTTTAATGTTGTGATGTTCTCTGAAAACAGAATTGGTTCTGTGGTCACTCAGCAGGAGATTCAGGATTTCAAAAAATGTGTAGACCACCCCCAATTAACATCTATACATGCAAAAGGTTCCTACTACACTTTCTGCAATAAGCAAGAACAGGAACACAGGGTTTACTCAAAAATTGACTGGGCACTAAGGAACTATTCTTGGCTACAAAACTATGAATATGTGGAGGCTGAATTCCTTCCACCTGGGGTGTCTGACCACTCTCCAATTATTATCCAACATCCAGTTCAACATCAGACAAAGCCAAAACCTTTCAAGCTTTATACCACTATAATAGAGCATAAAAAATTCCCTGACATTATAGTAAACACATGGAAGAAATACTTCTCAAGCATATGTATGTACGAACTGGATCAAAAACTCAAGGCCTTGAAGAAGGATTTGAAGGGATTGAACAACTACCTTTCTTCTTATGCCCTAAAGATACAGCAAACCATAGAGAAGCTTAAAATAGTACAAATCAGGTTGATTATAGAACCTATAAACCAGATATGGATACAAGAGGAGAAAACACTCATACAGGATCTATTTCAATGGAACCTTGTTGAGGAGAAAGCTCAAAGACAAAAGTCCAGGGTTATATGGATAAAGTGTGGTGATGTAAACTCAAAATACTTCCATGCTCAGTGTTTCTTACTTCCTTTAGATTGTTATATATGCTCTTTGTGAGTGTAAAGACTTGATTCGTGTCTCTCCAGAATCAAAGAATATAGAAGAAGTATTTTCTCCATTTATGATGATATAGGTAATAAACTCACTGATCCTTTACTTATTAAGAAGGAATTCACTAGGTTTTTCTCTGACTTAATGGGCACAACTGCAACTGAAGTTCCATGCCCAAACTCTGAGGCGATTAGAAGGGGGCCTTGTCTCTCATACTCTCAGAAATAGGAACTGATACAAGATGTTACTGATCAGGACCCTGAAGAGTATGCCAGTTGATAAAGCTCCTAGGATAGATAGGTTCCCAGTAGAATTTACTGGCTAGTGGACTATTGTAAAGACTGATGTGCTAAAGACAGTTCATGAATTATTTGAGTCAGGAAAAATATTGAAATCATTTAGCTGTACAATAGTAACTTTGATACCAAAATGTGCAAACCCATCCAGGGTGAAGGACTATAAACTTATAGCCTGCTGCACTACTTTCTATAAACTGATAACTAAGATCCTACTAACAGGATGAAGAAGGTTATAGGATCCATTATAGGTCCCCTCCCAATCCTCTTTTATCGAGGGAAGGAGTATTATTGATAATATCTTGTTCAGCCATGAACTCCTCAAATGGTATTCTAGAAAGGGTCTTTCTCCCAGGTGTGTATTAAAAGTGGATCTTAGGAAAGCCTATGACTATAGAATTGACTTTCCTCAAGATTATGCTATCTGAGCTAGGATTTTCTTTGAAGTACATAAACTGGGTCATGGAGTGTATAAGTTTTGTATCCTATTCCTTGGTCCTAAATTAGGGTCTCACAAAACCTTTTCAAGGGAAAAGAGGTATAAGGCAAGGTGACCCCATGTCACCATACCTATTTGTGATAGCAATGGAGTACTTAAATAGAGAAATAAGGTGCATAGATAGAGATAAGGGATTCCAGTACCACCCAAGATACAATAAACTTTTAGTTAAACACATTTGCTTTGCAGATGATCTGCTTATGTTCTGTAAAGCTGACTTGCCTTCAATTGTTCTCATCCAGGAGGGCTTTCAATAAGTTTTCCAAGTCATTAGGTTTGCAAGCAAATTTAGACAAAAGTTTAGTTTATTTCTCAGGTGTAAAGCCACAGGCTAAACACTAAATACTTGAGTATTTGGGCTATAAGGAAGAGGGACTACTTTTCAAATATCTGGGTGTACCACTCTTATAAAAAAAGATCACTATTGATCAATGTATGCCCTTGGTAGAAAAGATAGTTGACAAAATGACATGTTGGAGTACAAAGTTTCTCTCATATGTAGGAAGGATTCAACTAATTAAGACTGTGGTGTTTGGTATTCAGACATGCTGGGCCAGATATTATTGCTTCCTAAGAAAATTATGAAGATGATAAATGGGTTGTGTAGAGTTTTTCTATGGACTGGGAATATACTGACTTCAATAAAAGCACTGGCGGCTTGGGACAAGATCTTCCTTCCAAAGGCTGTAGGTGGGATAAATGTCATGAACTTAGGATTTCGGAATGCAGCATCTATAACAAAACAGCTATGGGCCCTTGCTGAAAAAAGGACCGTCTATGGATAAAATGGGTTCATAGCTACTATATAAAGAATGGGAGTGTAAAGTCTTATTCAAGTCATAAAATTCTACATGGGCTATTAGAAAGATCGTTGAGTAAAGACAGTAGGTCATGAGGACCTCTGGATTACAAGGTGACTTAAGTACTAGACTGGCAGCATGTGTCAAAGGCTCAAAGTTCCTGATCAAAAAGCTTTATGATGCTATGATACCCCAATACCCAAAAGTCCCATGGAAAGGTATTTTTCTACACCCATGTATTCACCCTAGACACAAGTTCACACTATGGCTAGCACTACAACACAGGCTGCCCACAGTGGAGAGACTAGCAAAAATTAGAATACAAGTACCAGCTGATTGTGTACTCTGTAGAAGGGCTGATGAGACCCATGATCACCTTTTCATGAACTGTGATGTCATTCGAAGACTATGGAGAAGACTACTATTATAGATAAGAGTGCAAAGGAATATAGGTGACTGGAACACTGAACTAGAATGGTTGGCCACACAAGCAAAAGAAAAATCAGCAAAATGCTCCATCATCAGTAGTGTTTTTGCGATGGTGATCAATATAATATGGAGAACCAGGAACCTGATCAGATTCTAATAGGGCAGCTATGCTGAAGACCAGGTTTGTGGGGAAATAGCTATCTATGTCCTTATCCCGAGTCAAACTTATCGGAATTGGCAAGTTCCACTACAACAATATCCTGTTGTACCATGAAAGAGTCAGTTGACCCCTGATACAAAGCCTAAATGTAATGTTTACAGAATAGTTATTTTTTTTATTAAGAACTACTAGCTTAGTTTCTGTTTTACAGAATAGTTATTTTTTTTATTAAGAACTACTAGCTTAGTTTCCCTAACAGATAGGTGAAGGCTTAGAGCTAGTCTAGTTTCTTTTGATTACATGTAATGAGAAACAGGGAGTCTGACCCTGTTTGGTACTTTGTAAATATCCTTTTGTGAAATAAAAATATTTATTTACCAAATAAAATAAAAAACAACTCATCTTCTCAACATCAATTGCAGAGAACTCTTTCAAAAAAAAAAACCCTTTCTTTCTAAGAAAAAATTCCTATACGTGAGTTGAAGTAATTTATTTTTTCTTCTTCTAACATGACAAGTGTTTAATTGGATTCCTTTTGTAAAATTTTTCATCGATTTTTTTCCTTTTAAAATTTGAGGAATATTATCTGGGACTTAGTTTATTCATATTGCATGTCTGTTTTAGATTTTAGTTTTGTAATTTTTTTTAATTATGTGCTAAATTTTTTGTTCATCGATTTTGCAGTGATGACTGATTCAATATGGGACGTGGCTGTGTTGATGAACGCAATCTGGGATCTTCAGAGGACGGTTCATAATTTACACTGGGAGTTGGCCGTCACTAGAGCAAAGGTGATTAGCGAGATACGTAGAATTGTGGGTCTTCTGCCAAATGGCTTTTCGGATTATGACGAGAATAATAATAATAATAATAATAATAATAATAATAATAATAATAATAATAATAATAATAATAATTAGGGTTATATTTTTTTTTTAAAATAATAGTACGTTTTATGTAGTACGTATTATCTTGTAGTTTTCATTATATGTAGTAATATGTAATTAGTTTTGGTCGGATCTAGTCTGTTTCAATGAATACCTTTTTTTTATTAATGCAAAAAATCTATATTTGCTTCTATTGATTTTAGTCAAACTTTTTTTTTGAATTCACCTATTATTAATGTCAGTCAACTTATTTACGTGACTTAAACAGCCATAAAACATACACATTAGAATTTAATTAATTGTATAGTCATGGAATTGATTCTTAATATTTGCCCTCCCCAAAGCCCATGCAAAGAAATATTAGTTGGCTTCCACAAAATCACTGAAGTATGACAACTCACAGTATAATTTGGGTTCCAATGTTATGAAAAGTTATTTTATGTATTATTATTAACCTAGGCTTTTAAAAACTAAATGCAATTTGTAGTGTTCCTAGTGGTACTATCTGTTAATCGAACGATATTTAATACTGCCCGCAAGAGATAACTCATCCAAATGAATAGAGGGTCCTAAATAACCAACATACTTTCAACATTTTACTATCAGAAAAAATGCATCCTCTATTTCATTAACATTACAAATATCATATTTTACTGAAATAATTATTTTTTTAATCTATTAACATAACTCAAAAAATATTTATCATAGTTGAAACTGTAGAGACGCAATGAAAATTGCATTGAAATGAAAATAGGGAGTATATTCAAAGAATTAGGGAGTATATTCAAAGAATTTACATTGGAAAGATAAAATTGTATTTAAACCTAGGTTGTGAAAAAGCTTTATAAGCATTGAATATCCATATCAAGAGTGAGAGTTCTATTTAAAGGTTCTCTGGTGTTAAATAATAATTCCTAATAATTATACATTGCTTACTGATTTTTGAAAGTTCAATGGTAAAACTAATACTCAATACTTGGTTTTTGATTCAATATTTACTAACAAGTTGCAACATTAACCTATTCTTTTATTTATTATTAGGAAAAAATCGAAATGATTTATGCGAAGCTGGTGAAAATATTGACTGCAAGTTGGATGGTTTTCAACAAGAATTGTCTGTACGCATTGATGTGATTCAAGAGAATTTTGAACGGATGAAAAGTTACCATGAGGAGTTGGATATCCAAGTCGATACTTTGCATACTAGGATAAGTGTTATACTTGTACGATTAGGCATCGATCCTGGTTTTTCATTTTCCCTCCTTCGTTGGTTCCTTCAACATCTCTTTCAACACCTCCTTCATCACCATCTCCATCCCTATCGCCACCACACCCACCTACCCTACAATTTTGTGCCTCGGTGATGTATTAGTTGTTTTTTATGGGTAATTATTGTTTAAATGAATGAAATCCTTTGTGTAGCCTATTTCTGAATGTATTTCTAACATATATTTATGATGTTCATTTCTACTCAATTCTTGGATGTAATCCGTAACAAAATAAAGCACCACGGTGTCAAATCTAATTGTAAAAGCAAACGTATTTCATGCAATTACTTCACATCATGGTAAAATGTCTTTGTAATAAAATAGGGATGATGAAATGGCGTGTACATTGACAGCCTCACATTATATTGGGTCCTATATAAAGGTTGGCTACAATATATATAGCTCATTATCTTATCCTAACCCATTTGTGGAACTAGATTTCTATGCTTGTCTAAATATTCTTGATCATTTCTCTTACTCCTATCTACATCCTCAACTACAATGGATAGGACCCAAACCACTTCAATGAGAAAGACTCTATAGCTAACCATGTGTCCCTAAGTACTGGCAAAGATATATTTGAAAAAAGAACAATATGATGTCTTGGAGGATGAGATGACCCAAATCTTCAAACTCCTCCTTGGCCAGGAGAAAGAAGAATGGATTGAATTTTTCCTGCTTTATGAATCGAGGCACCTAAAAAAACCTTTGACATCTACCAGAAGGTCCTGAGGGAAGGCCGCGTGTAGGGGGGAGATGGTTAGGCTTGTGTCTGGGGTTATTACTTGTTACTTTTCTTCCACGTGGTTGAACAATTAATAGGTCGTTTACTTCATTAGATGTGAAATTTATTCTCTTCTAGTTATTAAATTTTTCTTTTATGTAATTGCTACTCCTGCTTTTGAAGGTTCCTTTATTTTCACTTTATGGTTTGTAATGGGTCAAACATTGGTTAAAGTTATACATTGATCATTTGGTCCTGATTCATTTAGAACTATTCACTAATCTACTCAACAAAGTTGAGACCTAATTCATTGGACGTTTAAGTGCTAAGTACTAAACAAACAACAACATGTAGCATTTTAATAAACGCATTTGTGTTACATATGTGTGAATACTCCTTGAACAAATAAAGCCACGACTACTCAACATTACAACTATATATAAATTGAGCGGTATTGGTCACAACATAATCAAATTCACAAGTTGAAATTTAAAAATTACTTATGTCATCTAATTTACCACTCCAAAATAATGTTGCTCAACTCATGATTCTTAACCTTTGCTTTAAATATTTGTTGTGCATCGGTAATGGTGGTAATGGTTGGCCTCCCCAACATGAAATCTTATTTTAAAATTTACTTCTCATTATGCCAATTTCATTTTTTTGTAATAGAAAATACGTAAAGATGTATTATATTATATGATAATTCTTCACTACAGATTCATTTAGGCTATAGCTATTTTGCAACAAAATTTTTTTAAGCTTTTGAGGTGGATTTTATATCTTTCATGCAAAATTAAAATCGAAGGCCATTGCTCAAACATAAGAAGAGGAAGTTGGAGAGTTGATAGGTGACATCCTACTCAATGGACTTGCATAGTGAAAGATCATGACAAGCATGACATAGGGTGCTCCATTTAACTTACATTATTTTTTGTTCCAACTGCTCACTCAACAACTGAAACTTTGACGTTACTGTACTTTTTATAGTTACTTTTTTATGATGATTATGTTTCGTTCCAATGGAAAATACGAAACGATGTAGCTTATGAGGTAAAAAATTTGTAACCTTCCTACCAAGTATTTTTCAAGGTTATAAGGTAGAAAACTTATGGCCAAATTGCCAAATCGAGATATCTCAACGCTCAGGCATAACAAGAATAAGTTCGAGGGTTGAAATATTTTAGTCACTTCAATTTAGTAGCCTAGTTAAAGATTATTACATCAACACATCATGTCAGTGTGATTTTACAGGGGGTAGGCATCATGACATAGGGTCCTCAATGCTTCCCACTACTCACTCAACAACTTACGATTTCTAGTTTTTAAAGTTAGTTTTGTTATACCGATTCTGTCCCATCCAATTGTAAAATGTGTAATGGTGTGGTATATTATATGATCATTTTTTACCATGCAGTCATTTAGCAAGCGCTATTTCCGAGTAAAATTTTTCTAAGCTTATTATGTGGGTTTTGTGCCATTCGTGCAAAATTGAGATTTGCAAGCTCCTTACTCAAACTTAAGAAGAGCAACTTGGAGGGGTTATAGATTACATCCTTCTTAATATACTTACAAAGTGATAGATTATGACAAGTAAGATATAGGGTAATCATTTTTACCAACCAAGTTAAATGTTTCAACTACTCACTCAATTACTATCGCTTTAACCTCACTGTATTTTTTTGAGTTACTTTTTGTTATACAGATTTTCTTCGGCTCCAATAGAAAATACGTATCAGCGTAGTATATTTATATGATCATTTTAATTATGGGTTTATTTATCAAGATCTATTCAAAATAAAAAATTTCAAAACTTATGAGGTGAATTTTGCATCGTTGTATATATTTTGAAGTTACTCTCTGTTATGATGATTTCGTTCGGTTCAAATTAAGAAAACCTAATGATGTAGCCTAGTGATATACTCACTTTTTATTACGGACTCATTTATCAAGAGTCATTCTGCATAAGAAGAGCTACATGGAAGATTGAGTTGTTTTGGGTCACTACATTTTAATGCATTTCCATGAGAAAGATTATGTAATCTAGTCATTGTAATTTTGTAGGGGGTAGGCATCCTGACATAGGGTCCTTAATGCGTCCCACTACTCACTCAACAACTTGTGATTTCTAGTTTTTAAAGTTATCAGTTTTCGTTATACCAATTTCGTCTGGTCCAATTGGAAAATGCGTAACAGTGTGGCATATTATATGATCATTTTTACTACAAAGTCATTTAACAAGAGCTATTTTCGAGTAAAATTTTTCCAAGCTTATCATGTGGATTTTGTTCCATTCATGAAAATTTGAGATTTGCAAGCTCATTGCTCAAAAATGAGAATAGCAACTTGGAGGATTTATAGGTCACATCCATCTTAATGGACTTACAAAGTGATATATTAGGACAAGTAAGATATAGGATAATCATTTTGACCTACCAAGTTAATTGTTTCAACTACTCACTCAACTACTACCACTTTAACCTCATTGTATTTTTTTGAGTTACTTCTTGTTATGCAGGTTTTCTTCGGTTCCAATAGAAAATATTTATAGATGTAGTATATTTATATGGTCATTTTAATTATGGATTCATTTAGCAAGAGCTATTCTAACAAAAAGTTCAAAAACTTATCAGGTGAATTTTGCGTCGTTGTATATATTTTGAAGTTATTGTGATTTTAGAGGGGGTAAGCTTCATGACATAGTGTCCTCAATGTTTCCAACTACTCACTTAATAACTTGTGATTTCAAGTCACTGTATTTTTAAAGTTAATTTTCATTGTGTCAATATCATTCGATTCCGATAGAAAATACGTAATAAAGTGACTCATATTTCTATATCATCTTTACTACGAAATCATTTAGCAAGAGGCATTTTATTTCAAAATTTTCCAAGGTCACAAGGTGGATTTTGAGTCATTCGTGCAAGATTGAGTTTTGCAACATACCACTCAGGAGGACCCGAAATTTAAGGATAGTGGGTGCTTAAAAAATTTAAAAGCTAAAAAAAATAAAATATGACCTCAATGAGGTTCGAACCTGAGTCACCGGTCTAGTGAAGCACCTTAAGATCAACCTAAATACCAGTGCACACAACCAACTTTTTGTTTGGGTGGGTGGTTTTATATGTTTTATACCCATTCTCATATATTTTCTATGTAATTATTTCTTTTGTGAGGTCGAGTTTAGTGGTTGCCGGAGCACCCCAAATTAGAACGTAGGTCCGCCGTTTAAGAAGTGCTAGTTGGAAAATGGAGTTGTTTTGGGCCACTTTAATGTTAATGCATTTGCATAGTAAAAGATTATGACAACAAGCCATTGTGATTTTATAGGGGGTACGCATCATGACATAGGGTCTTCAATGCTTTCAACTACTCACTCAACAACTTGCAATTTCAAGTCACTGTATTTTTTAAGTTAATTTTTATTGTGCCGATATCTTTAGATTCCAATAAAAAATACGTAACAAAGTGACTCATAATTTTTATATCATCTTTTCTACGAAATCATTTAGCAAGAGGTATTCCGTATAAAAAATTCCCAAGGTCATAATGTGGATTTCGCAACATAACTGCTCACGACTAAACTAAGAAGAAGTAAGTTGGAAGATTGACTTGTTTTGGGTTACTTTAATATTAATGGATTTGCATAGTGACAGATTATGACAACAAGTCATTGTGATTTTGAAGGGAGTAGGCTTCATGACATATGGTCCTTAATGCTTCCAACTACTCACTCAACAACTTCCGAATTAAAGTCACTGTATTTTTAAAGTTAAGTTTTATTTTGACAATATCATTGGGTTCGACTAGAAAATATGTAACGAAGTGACCCGTATTGTTATATCATCTTTACTACGAAATCATTTAGCAAGTTATCAAAAATCTTCAAGGTTATTTATGTGGATTTTGAGTCATTCGTACGAACTGGTGTTTCATAACATAATTGCTCATGACTAAGAAGAAGCTAGTTGGAGGATTGACTTGTGTTAGGACACTTCATTTCAATGCATTTGCATGGTAAAATATTATGACATCAACTCATTGTGATTTTGGAGGGGTTAAGCTTCATGACATAGGGCACTCAATGCTTGCAACTACTCACTCAACAACTTGCGATTTCAAATCATTGTATTTTTAAAGGTTAATTTTCATTGGGCTGATATCATTCGGTTCAAATGGAAAATACATAACAAACTGACCCGTATTTTTATATGAACTTTTTTTATCTACGGATTCTTTTAGCAAGATCCATTCCACAAAAACTGATTAATTTTCCAAGATTATGAGGTGGATTTTGGGACATTTCTGATTATATGACTTATTACGTTCAACAACTACAATTTCAACACATTATCGTCTTCTTATACCGTGTGATTCATATATTTTCTGCCAAATGATACAAATAAACCCCGCGAAAAATCACATTTTCTGACTAACATTAATCTAAAGTCGTTTAAATGGTTATTAATGCATTACCAAGCCATCTATATATATGTGTTGAACATCACTTTCCAAAGAATGCATTTATAGTCCACATATCATAACAAAAGAAAATTAATTCACAAAATGGAGAGAACACCTGCTAGAGGAAAGATTTGGTTGGGGGTTGCAATTCCCCTGAGGTGTTAGAAAAACTTTATAAAGAACGTAAAGGTAAATGCAAAGTACTTGAGGATTAGCTCACTGAGCTCATTAAATGTTTGTTCAAATGGAAAGGAAATGCTATGTTAAAAAGATCTTGCTTAATGAACAAGACCCCTTGCCTAAATCTTTTGACATATATCAAAACATACTTTGTCAATTCTGCCTTGCTTGCTCCCTTAGAAGAGACACTGATGCTACTGAATCATAGCAGTCTGGGGGAGCCAACCAAGGTAGGACAAGAGATGCTGCTTCACGAACCTCACCAAGAAAGAGGGCGTGTTCTAGGGCTCCATAGCTCTAGGTATTTTAGCACCTCATTTTGTAATTTTGTAAGTATTACTAATCTAAGGGTTTTATTATTGAAAAGTTAATGCAATTTGCAATATTTATATTGATGCTAATAATCCAAAAAAAACAAATGATTTTTACTAATTCCCACAAGAGATTACAAACTATATCATCTGAATGCCTAGTCTTTCATAAGTACTATACATGAAATAAAATAAGACAGGCGTACTTAAAACAATGTTTTAGCTTCTCGTTCATTTGCTACTATTAGACCTAATCCCTTAGCAAACTTTTCAGTTTCAAAGATTTTTATTTCAAATTAAGAAAGATTTATCAAGTGAGTTAAGATTACAAAAAATGATTACTATATCAAAGTAGTTTGATAACATTTACGTTGTCTCTCTTAAAATAACAGAATTGAAAATATAATAATTTCTTAAATTAAAACAAAATACTTCATTACGACATGCATTCAGAAACCCATGCATAATAGTAACAAAAAAAGGGAAATCCCTTGATACTTCTTCAAAGAAAATAGTAGCATACAAAGAGGAGGTTTCAACTATACAAAATTTGTGCTGCTTAAATTTGAAGGACGAAGAAAGTTATCTTGATCTATGCAAAAGTGATCACACATTTCCTTTCGTATCATCTCCAACACCTCTTCAAAAGCATTTACCTGAGTCCTCATGAACTCTAGACATTGCTGCGATCTTCTCATTTGTTCATCTAGGTTAGCCATTCTCTTGAATAGTTGTGCAGCATCACATTGCATGCCATGAAACATTTCTTCAGTAGGCTGGACATAAATACAAAAAATAATTAGTAGGGTCAAACATAAATAAAATGTTAGGATTACAAGAATGGATGATAGTTTCAATTCATATCTTTAACAAATTTACCTGGAATATATTTCTTTGCATTGATATGGTTAATTACATGGTTCTTTATGTGGTCACGGTTTAAATAGATGTGAACAATCAATGTTAGAATTAATGTGCACGCCTAACCAATGTCAGAGTGTCTTTAAAGTCAAACCCTACTTTACAATTAATAATTATCTTTCATCGGAAATTAAATGGTTACTTACTAGATAAGATATAAGTTCTTTAATGTATAATGTTGTAACTTCTCAAATGGTCTGTTGAGGTTTGATGTTAGAGATTTTTCAATGAGTGTGTGTAATACCTCGTACTTTTTCTAACTCAGTTTAGCTCCTAGAATGTCAAGGGTTAGCTTTGAAAATAAATAACTCTTGATACGTGTAGAATTTTTCAGCTCTAGACCCACCAATGTATAGATAATTGGCTCAGCTTTCCAACGATACCAATTTCACCTCAATTCGATACTTGGTTGAGAAGTTATGGTGTTTTTAGTAAAATAGTATGGCATTTCGACAGGCACTGCATCGGGTGAAGGCCAAAATGGCAATTGTCCAATTCCAGTGAAGCACCATGATTGTCCCACGTCGCGATGAAGTCCCAGTTCCCGTTTATCAATTTCCAGTAGCTCACAGTGATGGTACCATATCTTTATGATGACCCAAATGTCATTTGTCTATTTCCAGTGGCTTATCGCGATAGCCCCACAACGCGATGAAGTTCCAGTTCGCAACAGTCAATTTCCAGTAAGCCACCGCAATAGTGGCGCATCGCGGTGGGATGCCAAATCGGAATTTTTCCCAGTTCCAAGTTAATTTTTAAAAGGGCAATCTAGTCTCTTACCAAGCCCCTAAATTGTGAATAACAGAGAATTAAACATATTCTTAGCATTCTATACTCACTATTCATCAAATTACTCTCCAAGAAAGCCCTAGAACTTAAAACATAATCGCCAAGGAATCCAATTTCCACCATTTTTTTCCCAAGATAGCTCAAAATTAATGATTCCAAATTCAAGATCTCTAAGAATTCATCTTCAAAAGAACAAATAGGAATCCAAAATCAAGTATTCTTATCAATTACATCAATTAAGGTCTGTGGGGGTTTTCAACAAGGATAATCCATTCATCCTTGTGCCCAAAATTAGTTTTAAAGTTGATTTTGTATGAAATTTCATGAGTTTCAAATTAGGGTTCATACCCAATATTGCTAATTGAAAGATTATGAGATTTGAAGTGTTTTAGAGGATGAATTTTATGTTTATTTCTGTATTTTCATGTGCATTGCAGAAATTTTCAGATTTTGAGTTGAATTATCCATATCTTCACTATCAAACATGAATATTATTATGTTTTGACATGAATTTGATGCATGGGTATTAAGCCCTAGTTGAATATTGCTATTTCAAGATTGATCCATATGAATAGATTATTTTTAGATTTTCGATAAAGATTTGATCTTTTGATCTTAGCTTAGATATAGAATCCACTTAACAGTTTAATCTAACAGATATATAGTTGCTTTTCATTATAAGCCATTTATACTAATTTTAAAAGTAGATTTTCAATAAAATGTGCATATAGATTAAAGGGAGTAGTATTTAGCACTGAGTTGGGTATTTTATATGCCCTAAAACTACGAGCCAACGTAGGTTCAGATTATCAGATTATTTCTATTTCTATATGGATGACAGATACTAATGTGATCACTTTGATTAGGTTATACTCCTTGGCAAGAGTATGACACCTCTCCCCAATGTGAGTTTTTTCCATAAGGGAACTAGACGTTGGACTCCATCGTAGCTCACATCGTTTATATCGTTTAGAAGAACCTCCCTACTAGTAAAACCTTACGGAAAATAATAATCTTAATAGAACAACTTTTAAAAACTAAGTGTAAAGGCTTACAACTTTACTCAGATATTGTTTTTCAGAAAGACATTAGCTACAGATTTTAGTTTTCAGATTTCAGACATAGAAGTGAGTCCTTTCTATACTTAGACAATATGATTTCAAGACATAATACAAGTATAGCTTTTGGAAACTAAAAGTTATGTCTCACTATATTTATGTATCATGTTTTTCTATTCTTGATTATGATTTATAATTTTTAGATATTTCAGCTTATGTGAGTCATCTACATTTAGCATACATTCCTTGCAAATTTATAAATACATTGAGATATGATTTTTACTTATGCATTCACCCCCATATGCTCAGTCTATCCTTAAAGTACTAATCCACATTTACACCTATGTGCTACATTATCTTATAATGTAGGTTCAGGTGCTTAGTTCCAGCAGCGTGAGTAATTTCGAGCGTCTCCATCTACATCCTAACAATTGGCGAGTCCTCATAGTTTGGGGACTTAGTCATTCAGTGTTTTTTAGCTCATTAGCATAGATGATTCAGTATTTTTAGACAGTTTGAGTCAGCTGGGGGTTTGTCCCAATGACTTTCTAATTATTAGTAGTAGAGGTTTGTTAGACTGCTTGTTATCATTCAGACTTTCAGTATTGATTTATCAGACTCTTGAGTCTAGTGATTTAAGATATTATATTTAGATAATTTTAGTTTAGCTCAAATAGATTTCCACACTTTAGCTTTGATCATATATTTACATTTTCTCTATATTGAGCTTACAGATTTAGTAGAAGGCTGACAAGGTTAGCTTAAGGATACTCATAGTCTTGAGCACCGTGTGACATCTCGAGTTATATTTTTGGGGTGTTATAAGCTTGGTATCAGATCCTAAGATTTATAAGAGTCCTAGGGAGTCAGACAAGTTATGTTACGTAGAGTCTTGATCATGGATGTGAAGAGCGCCACATTTATGAGACAGAGGCTATGAGATGTTTTAGGAAATCATATCTTTCTTTCATGATCTTTATACTTACAGTATCTCTATCTGCTTTTAACTCATGTTCTTATATGACAGTTGAATATGCCTCCTCGTTGAGCTAACGCCTGCAGAAATAGTAACCAGCCACCCCAGCCTACTGACCCTCTAAATGAGAATGTATCCCATGTTGAGTTTTGGGCTGTATTTCAGGCGTTGGACGAAGCTATGACTACTAATGTTCAGGGCAACCATCAGGCGATAGTCCCACTTCAGCAGAATAGGGATTTATCCATAGCCAAAATTCATGACTTCATAAGAATGAACCCACTGGAGTTCTTTGGGTTAAAAGCAGGTGAGGAACCACAACTTTATTTAGATGAGGTGAAAAAGATCACCCAGATTATGCATATTTCTAAGGAAGAGAGTATAGAGTTAACACATCCTATAGATTGAAGAATGTAGAGTATGATTGGGTAGTTATGTGGAAGAATGGTAGGGGTGAGAATGCAGCTACTAAGAGTTGGCAGGTATTTCAGGATGCATTTCTAGACAGGTTCTTTCCGTGTGAAATGAGAGAAGCTAAGGTAGAAGATTTTGTGAACCTGAGGCAGGGCTCAATGACAATGAAGGAGTACTGCCTTAAGTTCAACCAATTGTCTAAGTATGCCCCTGATATGATGGCTGACCCTAGGGTAAGTATGAGTAAGTTTGTTACTGGAGTATTTGGTTTGGTAGTCAAGGAGTGTAGGACTGCCATACTTATTGGGGACATGGATATTTCTAGGTTGATGATTCATGCCCAGCATATTAAGATAGAAAATTTAAAGAAAAGAGAGAGGGAAAATTTACAAATCTTCTATGATTTTCTATTTAAATCAATCAATCAATAGGAGATCAATCATAGAATAACAATCAAAAATTGCGAGTGAAAAATGAGTAACCAACAAACTAATCCTGCAACTTTCAATCCTGGAAACTCTTCCAACCCCTAAAAGTTTTGTGCTCCCCCTAATCCACTCTTATCGTTGTGTTCTCAGATGACCGAAGTCACCATACAGGTTGATGCGTTGAGTAGAAGTATGGACAGTTTTTCCAGCAATTAGGACCTGCTTATAAGTTACATGAAAACAATGATCGATAAAATGATGAAGCCACCTCCACGAACCTCCCTCCCAAAAGTGCCATCAAACAGATAATTGTCAACTTTCTTTGTTCATATTTTTTAACATTTTTATTGTTAGAATAGTAGTCTTTAAAGTTAGCATTTCCTTTCTTTGTTACGCAGAGTTATTAGTTTAATTTTTAAATAGAATGTAAGTGCGAATTACAATCTTTTTAGTGATTCTAATAATCCAAAAATCAAAGGATTTTTACTACTGTCCATAAGAGATTAGAAAATAAACTTTCCAAATTACTAGGCTTTGCTAAATACTATATATAAAAGTAAAATAAATAGACATCCTTAACACAAAATGCTTTAGATTTTAGTGTCTCATTGGTTAGCAAGTCTTATACTTCTTTCCCAGTGAAATTTAGAGATTCTGCGTATTTTATTTTAAAATAAGCAAGAATTAATCTTCCTTCACACAATTTGGGATTTCTAGTATTGAAGAGCATTGAACTAGGTAACTTTAGAGACTCTATTTTCTATTTATTTGCTATACTATCTAGTGTACCATTGTTCTTTCGTAATTTGGTTGTACTGTATTTTGATTTTTTTTGTTATCCTTCTTACTTTAGGGTTTACTACCTATCAGGCTTAACATCTCAATCCCATTAGGTTAAGTGCGTTGAAAATAAAAAAAAATGCTTTGTTATACTAATAAATGTCTATATTGATTTCTAAGAAGAAAAAATTTGAAGAGTAATTCTATTAAAAAATGATCAGTGTAAATTAGCAACAATGCATATGTTTTAGTTAACATTTGTGGTTCATCATAACGGAATATTGATCACGATATATGTTGAGTTATTATGCCTTAAATTTATCCTTCAAATCACGTATGACGATCAGTATCTTTTTGTGATCCAGATAAATATCAAGATTAAAAATAATAGCGAACAAAAATTATGCGTATCGAAAGTGAAACAAACATAGATGAACTAATATTTTATAGAAGGATTGATGAATTTATCCGAGTGCATGAATTTGAAAAAAAAGTAATATGAAATGTATCCATCTAAGATGGACTTCTACGCCTCTCTTCATCTTCAACATCTACATGCTCTAAAGCCTCTACTTTTATGCTCCCTCCTCTATTTTCATCATCCGACTGGACGTTCATATTTAAATTATACCATTTATTTGTTTGAATATCACCGTCCTTAACGGTTGTAGCCTACTCATCATCATTAGGATCTCCCTTATTATTACCATATTTTAGCTGCAGTTGTAACTGATTAATTCGAGCAACAAGTTTAGAGATAACGAAACACAATTAGAGACAAATTTCCATATCTCTCCAAAGAAAAAATTTACAATCCTAGGGGTCCTGCAACATAAATAAAATTCATTAAAATATGAAGTAGGAAGGAAAAAATACACACAAAAGATGATTTTAAATTAAACTTTGAACATACAACTTACACCGTATAGCGGACAAGCCCAATATCATCTTTAGGGATTCAAGCATCCCAACAAGTCTTCATAGGCAAGACATAACCGTGGCCGTACCTCATCTCTATGTCATGACATGAATCATTTTCATCCATACATACTTGTGGTAATTTTGACATTTTATTGCTCTTAGATGTTTCTAGCCTTGCTTAAGTTATTAAATAATAGAGATGGAGTTATTAAATAGTGAAAGAGAAAGGGGAGGCATCTCTTTGAAAGGACATTAAGAGACAAAGAATGTAACTTCTCGAGTCTACACCCTAGACGTCACAGGTGCTTACAACCCTGAATGATCACAAGCTAACCCATGACTGGTACCTACTATGAGCACTAAATAATAACACTAAAAATATATGTGAAATTTAGGTTGAAAATGCCATAAGGTTCATAGGCTGAAAACAAATACTGAATACTGATAATAATATTGAAAAATTGAACATCTTTCTGAAATAGTCTAGTTCGAAAGCCTCTAACTTTCTGAATGTGGATTTGATGGGATAAGGCCCCAACTAACTCCGACCACTGAACATACTAAATCTACTGAAATGCTAAAATAAAATAATATCCTCGATAGATAAGGACTCACTACTGAATCTACCACTGATATCTTGAGATGCTAAGTATGATCAGGAACCTGTGTATTTGAACCTATGATATGAGACATCATAGCGCAAAAGAGAGTATGCGATCAGTACGTGGAATGTACTGGTATGCTAAGTGAGGTAAGGCTGATATACATGGGTTCATATGCATGAGATGATAACTGACTGAATGAACATCATGAAGTAACTAGCTGAGAGTACATGCAAAACTATAACTGATGAACATACTGAACATACAATACTGCGCGTATAAGTATACAGCGTGTATCTGAGATTATACTGAAATTGAGTACTGAATTTTGATAGTTGAGTAACTGATAACTAATAGCCATGGTTCTGTAGAACTTTCTGATTTCTTTACTAAATACTGAGACTGAAACTGTAACTGTGGGAGTTATCATCTAACTGACATACCCTGATTATAGACTGAGTTGGAGTCCAACCTGTAACCCCAGTTGGAAGGGTGTTAGCACCTTGCCACAGGATACTAACAATATTGTGTCAACTCTAACCTAGCAGGAAGACTCATGAAATATATATATAATTGCGTCAACCCTAGTCTGATAGAAGGACAACTTATCCTACGATGGCTACTTAGTTCTGTAATGCAGGGACTGCTACTAAGGGTCAAACCCTCTGCTGGCAGGAATGCCCTCATCCCTAGTTTCACTCAATGCTGAATCCTACTCCCAGCTGAATCAACACTGAACTAATCACTAGACTGTACTAGGCTTGACTGAACTAAAACTGATCGTGTTGACTGACTAAACTGGAATGAGTTCACTGAGTTCTGTTAACTGACTGATTACTACTGTTCTTGACCTTTAATGGGACTATTCTATAATTACTGTAACTAAGTAAAAAGTTAGATTTTGGATAATTAATTACCCTCAGTACTTGATAGCATAATTGATAAACTTATGTCACAACTTTAGCAACACAACAATAGGTTACCATGCATGATTTACTCATATGGACATTTTATCAAACACTTGGGAAGCATGATTGTTATACACGAAGAATAAATATATAGGGCATCATAACTACAACATGCAACTTGCAAATTCAAGGGTTTTGATATGAGAGATTCATAATTCAACATACATGCTAACATAATTTCATGGAACTGATACAAGATCTTAACTTGAAACCCATACAACAACACAAACATGAACATAATTTAATTCATAACATGGGAATCATAATTCAAGTTTTTATAAAGGTTTCTTAAACTCCAAGGGTGGAAGGAGACCCAAGGATGAATACCTAACATACCTTGATTGTTGAATTGTGAAGATTGTTAGGGATTTCTTGGAACTTGATCTTGTGCTTGATAAATTAGGGTTTATTTCTTGAGAGGATTTTTTGGATGAGTGAATGTATTTTGCCTATTGAGGGGCTGAATTTCGTGTTATAGGGGTTTAATATGGGAGGAAAATGACTTAGTTACCCCCACAAATCTGTAACTTAATACACAATTTGTGCCCAACGATGTGATGACCAATGCACCGCATCGATGTTGTAGACACAATTGTCGATGTGATGCATCGATGCTGTCAATACGATAGCCAACATGATACGTCAAGATCGTGTTAGCTTGCTATTTTGGTCCTCCAAATATGACTCTGATAATATCTGAAAAATCCAAAACTCACCCAAGATGACCTACTGATATCCCTGGTCATTAATCAACTTAAGAATTGATATTCTAAAGTCGTAAGGATCGACAATAAGATCATTTAATTACGAAGGCTAAAAATGATTCTAAGTCTTAAGACTCAGCTAAATTTTTTTTTTAAGTCTGGGATCCCTTATTACAAGCTATATAGGGCTGAATTGTACTAGGACTTTTATGGGATCTTGCAAAGAAGGGAATTAAATAGACGTGCCTCTTTGAAAAGAGCTTAAGAAATGGAGAAGGAATTTGAAAAGACTCTCCAGTTAGTTAGGGATGCATAGGAATGAAATAAGCTAATTAATTAGGAGTGTATGGGGAAGGAGGAAACATTTTTTAACAAGTCCAAATTCAGGTCACAAATATATGCATTATTTTGTTTGGACATTAAGTTGTTAATATCCTACTTAGAGGGGTGTTTTTGATGTGCCTCCTTAGTTCGATGATTTTGTAATTAGAAATTTATAATTACGTAAAACAAAGACTAATTATCTGCTATCCGCAATATTCTATATTATTTGTTAAACTTTGAATATCATATTATCTGTCATATAAATGTATATTTCTTAATGACTCTTAGTTGTCCTACCATTTTCAGTTCTTTAATCTAAAAGTTCAAATTTTTGATTGACGACCTTCAATGCTTTTTTACTTCTGTGTGCAAGTAGCTATCGTGTGTACCAGTTTTGCAACAATTACAACATCAAGGGTATTATTGTATTTCACCATCAATTTCAGAAGAGTATAATATCACTGATCAACAAAACTAATGTTATGTAACTACAAACTCAAACTATTAAATAATTGAATTAATCAACATTCAAATAATCAAGAACCAATATGTCGGAACTAAAAAGGAAAAAAGTAGACGAACAAAGTATGGTAAAATTATTTGTAGTGACATATATGGAATATTATTGAACATTACAGTAGTAGAACTTCTATCGTTCTTATGTCTCTAATTTGAAGGCATCACATCGTGTTTGTTCAGCCCATTGATCCTTGACCACTTCTCTTAACAAATAGCCTATCTTTCATTAGTCGCCGCATGAACTCCTCCAAACTGAACCCTTACTCTAACTACTTCCTCTTCTAAATCTATCTCTATTTACGTTGTTCGCCCGATAAAAAATCTCATCCTACCCACACTCATTCTTACACTATAGAAAATATGAAAGAGAATTGTGTTGCTTCTATAGGGTAAGAATGATAGTGGGTCGGAAGAGGTTTTTTGACTGGTAAACAACATCAACAGAGGTGGTTTTTGAAGAGAAAGTAGTTTCAGTGAGGGTTCAATTTAGAGGAGTTCGCATGAAGACTGATGAGAGACAGGTTGTTTGTTTAGAGAAGTGGCCAAGGATTAGTGGACTGAAGAAACATGATGTGATTCCTACAAATTAGTGACATAATAGCGATACTAGTTATACTACTATAAAGTTGAGTAATATTCCATATATGTCATTACAAATAATTTTACCATGCTTTGTTCGCCTATTTTTTCCCTTTATAGCTCTGACATATTGGTTCTCACTTATTTGAAAGTTGATAAATTCAATTATTTAATGATCTAATTGTTAGCCTCCAAAGTCTATATTTTAATAATGAAAAACTAACAAGTGAATCCTTGCAGGATATTCAAGACCACTGATAAAAAAAGCTTGCTCTAAAAATAGAAGGATATCCAATCAACAGAAGATCACAACACTCAAACAAGCAAGGCAAGAGAATTAATCAAATATCTCAAAAATGGAAGGAGAATCACCATCCCAGAAACATAACATATTAGATGAATCAGGAAATCAATAAGGATTTGAACTAAAGAAGTAAGGACACAACCGTTACATGGTCATCAAGACTAAAAAAAATAGATCACGGGTATATCTGATATGGATGTGATCCAAAGACGCATATGTACATATCAAACAGCTACATTCCTCAATCAAGGAATCAATTTAAAATCCTTAATTGAGAAGAAATCTCTTCGCTTTCCTTATGAAAAGTCACAGTCGAAGACTATAAAATAAGAAGACTGAAGACAGACAATACTCACACAACTTCAAGGAGAAAATTTAAAGTGTCTCATTCTTAGTCTTACAAAGCTCTGTAGCTATAGCTTACAATTGTTATATAAAGAGTACAATAGAGTCAACCTTTAACATCAATTGAAGCTGTGTCACAAGATCTAAAGAGAAAAATAAGTTTTCAGAACTTGTTTCCTATCATTGTTCTCAAGCCAAACTTTCAACAAGCTATGGTTACTTCAAAACCTAAGGGGACCGGACGTAGGCACTACATTGGTGTACCAAACCAGGATAAATATTTGTGTTGTTACTTTACTTTATGTTACTTTCCTGCTTAACTGATTTGAATTTAATCTATTTACAAAGTGTTCTGATCTGCAGGCGAGTCGACTGTGAAGGGACAGTAGTTGACTCACAAAAGAAAAACTTCAATTCACCCCCCTTCCTCTTGAATTTCACTAACTGTTTACTTGGATATCATTATTTCTATTGATTTTAATCTTCTAACTCTTTCGAATTCAAATGATGTGAAAGGTGGGGGCACATCACCTCCCAGGTAAAATAGAACATAAAATAAGACATGAATATGATTGGCATGCCTTTTCAAGCTTGTATGGGTGGAAGGATGAATTCTAGAAAGATGATAAAATATGAATACATATGTTTTCAATGAGAAATAATGTAGTAAAGTTATCATCAGTTTCACATATGAGATGCTACAGTACATGCTATGATCTATATGCATATTTTGTTTACCATAAGTAAAAGGTCCATAAATAAAATCCTCTTTTAAAAAGGTTTTCAGCATTATTTCACCATTTCCCACTCCTCTTATTCTGCCCTCACTCTTCCCCATGCTACGTCCTTTCACTTCCATCTATTCCCTTTTATTTTATGCCTCTTTACTTCTCCATTCCTATTTCCTCCAACCAGTTGCCTTCCCAGGTTCTCTTAACTGGCTCTCCTTCTCCCCCTCTCTCCTCTTTTAAATCTCACTTTTCTCTCTCTTATGGCAAGAATCTACTTCATGGCTAATGTTTCTACATTTTTCTCCGATGGTCCCACTCCTTTTTTAGAATCCTCCTATGAGTCCTCATATCAGTCCATTCTCCTCAAGAAATGATGACCCCCTTCCAGCCTCGTCTTCTCCAAAAAACCTCATCCTAATCCCTCTATCCTCATCCCTCTAGAAGAGATGCATCATTCTGGACAAACTTTCATAGATAGAAATTTCTTTCCTACAAAAATTGCTCCATCATTCCCGATAGCATCGTCAATCTTAATGTTCTAAAAGATGCATCTTGCAAAGTCAATCACTTCTTCAACTTTCAAGATTTGTCCTTACTTTTTCGCCTCTTTGGACTTTTAGTTTACAAAGACCCTCTCTGCATATTTTTTGTGAATTTCTGACTTTTCCATTATAGTGGAAAATTCGAGACTTTTGTGCTAGGCACAAGAATTCTATTGAATAACTTTTTGTCTGAAAATGTTTTTAACACTAAGTTTTTCGGTGTGGTACCCTTTTTGAACAATAACTGGCCCGAGGATTTTTAAGTGGGCTTTGAGGAAGCCAAGAAGTTTTTATCTGATTCTGACTCTTCGTCAAACAACTTTGGTCCCTTGTCTCTCTATTTCAAATATTGCTTTACGGCCTATATTGTTGTCACCACTCTGATTCCCAGAAAGGGATCACTAAGTAACATCACTTGTCGTGATGTGTTTGTGTTGTAATGTCTGGTAAATAAGATCAAAATAAATTGGGCAACTTGGATAAGGTAATACATGCTTGAGATCGTAAAGAAAGCCAATGTTTCGGGAAGTTTACTAAATGGACTGCTTATCACACGAATTCTCTTGTTCTATGTAACGCCTTGAATCTGGTACCCAAAATGCTATACAGTGCTCATAACCCCAAAGGACCACAAGCTAACCCATGACTGATATCTATAACTGGCACTGCATAATATACTATATAAATGCAGAAAAAGGCTGAAAGGCCATAAAGTTCAAATATCTGATAAAATACAACATCTGTAAATATGGTATATCAATACCAAATCAAAACTGAAATAACTGTCTGAACATGCTATATTCTGGAAGCCTCTAAACTATCTAAAAATTGTGGAGTTGATGGGACATGTCCCTATCTAACTCTGGACTACTAAAATAATAAAGTAATAAAATAATTATGCTATCCTCGAATGATGAGGACTCACTGCTAATCTGGCTGCTAAACGTCTAATCTACTAAGGATGCTTTGGAGCTCATACTTCTGAACCTATGGTATAAAAAACCATAGCGCAAATACGTCAGTTTATTTGAATATACTGGTATGCAAGTGAGGTAGGCTTAATGCAAGGGGTTTATATGCATGAACAATACTAACTGACTGAATAACATGAACGTTAGAATACATGCATGAATACGTGAACTGTAACTGGGATCATGACATCACTGAATCTAAATACTGCTAAAATATGTTTTGTATAACTGATATACTATTATTTGAATGACTCTATCTGACAGTCCTATTTCTGATGGAACTAGCTGAGTTCCGTACTGGATTGGGTGACTATATTTGACAGTCCTAAATTTTGTAGAACTATCTAAGTTTTATTACTGAGATTAAGACTGTAACTATGGGAAGTAGTCATCTAACCGACATGCCCCAAATAAGCTATTATAGCTGAGTTGGGGTTTACTCTGTAACCCCAATTAGAAGGGTGTCAATACCGCACCACTGGAAAGGACAAGCTGTGAGTAATCCCTCATCTAACAGGTACTCTAAAAAGAATGATGGGACTCTCATATAACAGGTTAATCCACCTCATCTACCCTCAACTAAAATGTTTAATGTCTCAACCTACATTGGCTACATAGTTTTGGAGATCAAGGATACTTCTAAGAATCACACCCTCTAATAACAGGTGAGTTCCTATCCTTGGGCTCACTCGGTGCTGACTCCTACTCCCATCTGAATAGACACTAAACATAATTAAATGAACTAAATTGGACTGCATTCATTAAGTTCCGTTGACTAACAAAACACTACTGAGATTACTAAATTTCTGAGATTACTGAGTTTTCCTGAGTCATGTGGCTGACTGAATTCTACTGAGTTCTGAATTTGGCTAAGAATATTATTAATCATGGCATGATTGAGATTATCATGAAACTGATACTGGCTCTAAGTACACAGCTAAATTGTTGGGTACAAGTACCCCCAGGACTCAATAGCATAAAATTGACAAGACATGACACTTCTTGACACATGACCATAGTTAACAATTCATAGTACAATCCTTGAGGATTATCATGAAGTATTCACATGCTATAAGCTTACTCATGAATAGGAATACATGTAAACATATCATAATTTCATAAGCCTAATCTCATGAGCATTATGTCAATCCATTACAAAACATAACAATAATGTGGGAGTCATATCAAACATAAGGGAGCAACATGGATTCATCAATTTTGGTCACAAATGAGTCATAAGGCATAATTCTTATTCCCTTAGGTATTTTATCAAACACCTTACATGCATATCTTTAGGCTTAGGCATGAATATTGAAATAATATATCATGGCAATATTTTACACTTCCAATGCAAGAATTTCAACCACATACTAACATATTTTCATGATAATCATTAAAGACTTCAACTTGGAAATCAAACAACAACATAAACATGGATATAATTCAATTCATACCATGGAATCCAAAGTTTATATTTCAAATAGGGTTTCTTGAGCTTCATGGGTGAAAGGAACCCATGAATCAATACTTAACATACCTGGGTGGATGATTTCTTAAAGACTGGTGGAGCAAAGCTTGAATTCTTTACTTAGGATTAGACACCTAGGGTTTCTTGTTCTTAGGAATTGATCTTTGAATAAAATCCTAATTTGGTGTTGTGGATAAATAATGAAGTTATGAGCTCTGGTATGGTATAATTAGGGATTAAAATAGGTGGAAAAAGGTCCAAATACCCTTTTAAAAATGGCTTAAAGTCACTAATCAGAAGTGGTGACGGTTTGAGCGATTGTCTATCACTGGCTTGATAGTCCGTCGATCCATCCCATCATACTTGGCTAGAACCTGAACTTTCTCCCTCTTCTATGATGATTAGGGTGATGGTCCATCGCTAACTCGACCGTTCGTCGGTCCAAACCTTCAACTTGACCAGAAGATAGGTTGAATGCCTTAGTCACGACAGCTTGGGTGATGGTCCGTCGCTGGTTCGATGGTCTATCGACCTGACCGTCGCTTTTGGATAGTTCTGACAGTTCTCTGTAAAATGTCCATAACTTTCTACTCTGATACCAAATTTTGATGAAATTGGTATTATTGGAAAGCTAATTCAATTTCCCATATGATAAAAAGTTGAAATTAGGGAAATTCTATCTTATTTAAACATTAATCATTTAGAAAGTCATCACTAACTCTTCTGGAGACTAGATTTGACTTAAAGAAAGTTTGGGGTATTACAATATCTCCCCCTTGGGAATATTTATCCTCGAATAGGACTGACTAGACTGGGAAATCTGATAGACTGATCTTATTTTAGGGGCATGAACATTTGAACATGTCTATATGACTGGAACTTCTGATAGACTAAAATCTCATACTGAATATGCATGTCTGATGTAGGGATATGTGTTGGATAGTCTTTATGAATGCATGATTGAAATTACTGAGCAGCTGAGTTTCTCATGATGAGAATGCATATCTAATGCCTGAAAATATGACTGGCATAATACATGAACATATGACTGGATATACAAGGGTATTTGATACTAATTTTATAACTGAAATCTGAACATGAAACTGAATAAGATTAAGGAAAGCTATTACCTTAAGCTGAGTCTGAGTTTACGGAAAAGAGGTGAGGATACTTGTTCCATGTGTTTCCTTCTGCTTCCCAGGTAGATCCTTCAATGGATTGATTCCGTCAAAGAACTTTTACTAGAGGGACTTCTTTGTTCGTTAGTCTGCGAGTCTGGTAGTCAAGAATTTTGACTGGGATCTTTTCGAAAGAAAGATTGTTCTGAATGTCTAAGCCCTCTACCAGGACTACAACTACTGGGTCACCTCTGCACTTCTTTATCAAGGAGACATAAAACACTAGATGAATTGAGGCTAGATCTAAAGGCAATTCAAGCTCATAAGCTACCTTACCGAAATGACTGAGAATTTTAAAGGGACTGATATATCGGGGACTAAGCTTTCCCTTCTTGCCGAATCGCTTCACTCCCTTCATGGGAGAGATTTTCAAGTACACATAATCACCAATATTGAATTCGAGATCCTTTTTGCGTAATCTGCGTATGATTTCTGTCAGCTCTGAGCTATCTTAAGCCATTCTCTAATCAACTAGACTTTCTCTAAGGTTCCGAATACCAAGTCAGGCGCTACTACTGTGGCCTCACCCACTTTGAACCAGCTTATTAGAGATCTACACCTTCTACCATAGAGAGTTTCAAATGGATCCATCTGAATACTGGAATGATAGTTGTTGTTGTGTTGTATGCAAACTCAATCAAAGGCAAGTGGTCATCCCAAATCCCCTTGAAATCAATTACACACGCCCTTAGCATATCTTCTAAGGTCTGAATGGTCCTTTCTGTTTGACCATCTGTCTGAGGATGAAAGGCTATACTGAGATGAACTTGGGTACCAAGACCCTTTTGGAATGCTTTCCATAAATGAGAGGCGAACTGGGTACCTTTATCTGAGACAACAGACAATGAAACACTATGTAATCTAACTAAATCCCTGATATAGAGTCTGGCGTAATCCTCGGCTGAATAAGAGGTATGGACTGAAAGAAAATAAGCTGATTAGATCATTTTATCTACAATGGCCCATACTGAATCATGCTGATAACGAGTACAAGGCAAACCTTTTACAAAGTCTATGTTCATTTCTTCCCATTTCCAAGTAGGAATACTGAACTCCTACATGGACCCACTAGGCTTCTGATACACTATCTTGACCTGCTGATATGTAGAGCATTTAGCAACAAACTCTTCCATATCTTTCTTCAGCCCACTCCACCAATAGATCTCCCATAAGTCATGGTACATCTTAGTGGCCCCTGGATAAATAGAGTAGCGTACATCATGTGCTTTTACATGAATTCGTTGCCTCAAGTCATCTATACCTGGAACACATAGACGACTCTGACAACGGAGAACACTATCTCCTCTTTGGGAGAAAACCTCTACCTTCTGATCTTTGACCGACTCTTTCAACTTAACAAGACTGGGTTCTCTATTTTACTTTTCTTTCACCTCAGATACTAGAGATGATTCTGAACTATTCTAAACTCATATACTACCTTCTACTGAATCGACTAAGCGGAAACCTAGTCGGGCAAGCTGATGGATACTATATATTATACAAAAATCGCTTAAACAACGCTGTTCATGCTTTGGATTCGTAAGAAAAATTATAAAAAAAACATAATAAAGAATTGAATAAGAACCTATATGACGAATTAAAGTAAACGAGAAAGCTTTTACGTCGAACCAAAAACTCAAACGGAAAACCTGAAACTCAACTTATCGCCTCTTTTCCTCTCCTTTCCTTTGTTTTCTACTGTTTTCTTTGTTTTATTTTTCAACTTTCTTTTCTCTAATCTGTATGGGTTTCTCCCTATCTTTTTTTTTTTTGTAAACTCTCCATGTGTGTGTAATATATATAGAGTGCTGGGTGAGGGAGTTGTGTTAAGTGTGTTGGTGTGGAGTCAGTGGGAGAGGTTGGGTGGAAGTGGGAAGGTGGGAAGAGGTTAGGGTAAATTAGGATAAGTTTTTTTTTAATTAATATTTTAAATAAAATAAACATAATAAAATTTATTTAAAACTAATAAAATACAAGTAAGTTAAAAGCGTGTTTATGAAATATTAATATCTCTAAATTATTTATTAAACGTTAAAAAGAAGAAAACAAATAAATTTAGAAAATTTTCTTTTTCCTTAAAATAAATAAACAAACAATAAAATAAAACTTATTTAAAAATTTGACTCTATTTTTGAAGTTTTTTTTTTTCAAAAATTTTAAAACAAATTTATTAAAAATAAGTTAACTTAAAATATCTAATTTAGACCCTAAAAAAATAAATTGAACACTAAAATGGTAAAAAAAAGTTAGGTTTGGTAAGAAATTAAGTGTTTACAAATAAAATATTTTTTTTGGCCAAATAGAGGTGTCACATCACTTTTCTAATGCCTAGCTTCATATATGTATTGATGGTGAGAATTGGAAGTTTGAGTTTTCAAATATAAATTTAATATATTTTTTAAAATTTAGAGAATGTGAGTCCTAATAATAACTAAGGATCCTGATAATTTATTTTTTAGTGTCTTTTAAAATTAATTTTAAAATTTTATTACTTTAGCATTTAAGCATTATATATACGCAGATACAAAATCGAAATAATATTTTTAATTTATGAAATTTTAATTTTAATTTTTATATTTATTATGTTTTGATATATTATTTATATATGTTAAATAAATTTTTTAGTGAAAAATATAAATTTATATCATCTACATAGAGATAGATAAAATCAAGTATCCCTAAAAGATCATAAATTTTCAAAGAGTGAAAACTTTGAATAAACTACACAACTAATTATAAATAATGTTATGAATTTAAAGTATTAACTTTAATTTTTTAAATTTAAAAATTAGAAAAAATCTTAACGCATTCATTGCACTTGAATAATTATAAAAATTATATTTTTATTTAATAAAATAATTTATCACCGTGCGAAGTGCGACCCATTCCACTAGTTACTAATAAGATGAAATAGAAACGTAGTACTCTTAATAATCTGCCAAAGCTTACGTTTTCATTGTATAAAACTAGGTTTTTATTCAATATATGTTTATTATGTTTTAGTATATTTTTTTAATGTTTTTAAAATATCAATATATGATTGGGATTTATAAGTGTACTTGTATATGTATCCGTACTATGCACAAATAGTATTAAAAATTAATTGTAATCATTTTATATTGGAATGTCTCATTTGAGTATTTAAATCATATTATCTATAATAATAATAAAATAATATAATATAATAATATAATTATAATAATATATTAAAAGTATAAAGGGCCTTAGAAATGTCGTTTGAACTTTTTGCCCTTCATTAAAAGTTGTTGCTTTAGACAAAATCATCTTTTTACTATTTTTTTCTAATATTTAAAAGTTGAAAATTAACTAAATATATTTATGGTAAAACCTTTCCTTATTAGAAGATATCAGAATTAATGACAACTAATATTTTTTCCATTAATTTGAGAATTCTAGATCAACTAAATTTGATTTTAAGAAGATTTAATATTATCTTTACGTATCTTCCTCAAATAAAATTTTAATTATACATAAACAATAATATATATTACAAAACTTATAATACCCAAAAAGGCAAAAACGTGCACAGAGCCAAAAAAAGCAAAAACATACCTTTTTAAAAAAAATTACTTGCTTTACTTTTTTAAGTTTCAAATTCAATGGTGGTCTTGTAAAATTCTAATTATACATAAACACTAACAAATTAGTTAAAGTTCTTGTTTTATCTAAGTAACAACAACAAAAACAACAATAACAAACCCAGTGAATTTCCACCAAGTGGGGTCTGAGGAGGATAAAATGTACTAGTCCATATCGCTACTTTCGAAAAAGTAGAGAGGCTGTTTTCGATAGACTCCCGGCTCAAGATAAAGAATAGTTAATAAGGTCATAGTAATATCTGAGGTAGAATGGATGGCATAACCGAAATAAGAAATGAGAAATAATACAAATAGAGCTAAGAGAGCCATGAAAATAAGAGCAATATGAAAGTAAAAAAAAAAAGTAAATAAGAAATAAGAACTCTATTTAACACTCCTGAATTAGTTAGAATTTTACCTTATATAAAATAAAAATTCTACAACTCTATTTAACTAATATTTGATCATACTTTACTACAGAAATACAACCTTTCTTCTACTTCTACTTTTCTTTTTATTTTAATTTTATTGATTTTAATTTTAATTCAAGTTGTCTTCTTACATTCATTACCGTCATCGTTCTGTCTTTCTTTCTTCTTTTTAGTTAATGAATTTAAAGATTATATATAAATTATGTAAAATCAACAATTGTCATATATTGTCCTCTTTGAACAATTTCTTGTGTTTCTCTTTTAGTTACAAATTTTGATAGAAAAATTGGACGAAACAAACGTGTTGTTGCCGAATGAAGTAGCCAAAAAAAGTACAGATTTATCGCGTCGGAAAAAATCAGGATTTATATTACATGTTTAGTGATTCTCTTTTGAATACCACAAGTTTTACTCCTTTCAAAGGTATTTAATACTTTTTACGCAATTTTTAAAGGCAACACTATATAACACTATTATCAGAGTTATTGCTTTTTTTTCTCTCTAAAAGATTATTCGATTATACCTCTTTATGTGTCTTTGTTGTGTATAATGGGCTTTAAGTTTCTTTCTATTTTTAGTGACTAATTTTTGTATCTAATGATAGCTGAATGAAGTTCTAAGTTAGAAAAATCATATTATAAGGGTATATCAAGAGTTTAGACTTACTAGATGATGTTGTTCGAGTGAATATCATTCTACTTCTTTTTGATACTCAAAAAAGATGAACGAGTGTACTGAAAAGAAGATGGGGTGAACAAAAGATAAAATTGTGTAGCTCTTACCAAATTCACTATGAACTATTAATTTATTGCCTAATCTATAGAATTATGTTATGTAATATGTACCAGAAAATTAAAATTTTCTTTTATCTATGGATTATTCATCTTTTTAGTTGCGTAAAATTCTATAGATTAATTTGTACGTAATAAGAATGTAATAAATGATTTTGTAAATATTTGACTTTAAAAATAAGAAAATATTTTAAATATAGAAACAAAAAAAATAACCGACAACAAGGGAAAGAGGTACTGCATGACAAAAACAAAAGTAATAATGTAAAATATATAAGTGCTTACACTAAAAAATATATTTATGTTTACATTATTATATTAAGTGTGAAGAATCTTTAAAATTAAACATTTAAACTTCATTAAAAATTTTGCAATAAATAAAATTATTTAATTTTAAATAATCAAACATTACACGAGCAAGGCACGTGTGGCTAAACTAGTCTTTAAAAAAAATTAACTATCATATTATTTCTCAATCAAATGCAAAAAAAAATAAAAAATCTATCCCTACCCCACTTCCATCTCCACACTTCCCCCTCCCTCATTTTTTTTAAAAACAAAACTACCCCCTCCCCCACGTTTCGGCCCTTCCCCAATCAATCCCACACCTCTAACCAAATGTATAAACATAAAATAATAATAATTATATAATTGTAAAAATAAATTTATGTTCTATCTCCTTCTTCCACCTCCCACTCCTAACCCCCACCCACCTCCACCTCCATATACACCCCACTCACCCCCCACGCAATCCTCCATCTCTAACCATATCTATATGACAAAATAATTATGTAATTGTAATAACAAAATTTATGTTTCGTGTATTTTTTATCATATTATTCACAATATAAAGATATTAGATTGTTAATATCCCTCTTCTCCCATTCCCCCACCCACTACATCAATTTTTTAACCCCCCGCCCTCCCCCCCCACCCTTCCCCACACAGTCCTCCACCTCTAATCAAATCTATATGAAAAAATAATTAACTATGTAATTTTTTTTTAAATTATGTTTCATATTTTTATTATATTATTCATAATTTTAATATATTTGATTATTAATATTCCCCCCTCCCCTCCCTATCTCTAATAAAATCTATCTGAATAAAATAGTCATGTAATTACAAAAATAAATTTATATTTCATATTTTTCTTTATTATATTTCTTACAACTTAAAATATTTTAATGAAATAATAGATAATGTCAAAATATTGACCAAATTTGATACTTAAAAATATCAATCCGACTAATGGAAAGTTTGATTTAGATAATGGAGTATATTTACTCTAGCAAAATCAAAGGACAAATCAGAATGAAAAAATATTACTTACTTGAATTCATGTTTGAATATAAAACAAAAAAATATCTATTAAACGATCATCATCAGCATTTAAAAATAAAAATAAATAAAAGAGTTTCTAAAATATAAAGAATATGAAGAATGCAATAACTATATTAATTAACAAATAAAGCTAATGATCAATAAAACAAAAGAAGAAGAAGAATAAGAGAAGTATAACATTATGTATCATTGTAGGAATATATATAAGATAGATTAGGAAGTTATGTAACTTCATTTTAAATCAACTTTCATTTATTTAAATTCAAATATCATGTCCATTTTATAAAAGAAGATCAGTTTATTCTTCTTTCTTATCCATTTTTTTTCAAATACAGTGCATATTTATCTTATAATACATATATATATACATATATATATACATATATATATATATATATGTATATATATATGTATGTATGTGTGTGTATGTAAGTATGTATGTATGTATGTATGTATGTATGTATGTATGTATATGTATAATCAAATTGTTACTCTTTCTGATCGTTACTGTTTCACCTTTTTCTATATTTTCTTTTTTGTTATCTTATTTTCTTGTTTTAGTTTGTCTAAAAAAATGTTTTACTTTATAAAATTAATAATATTTTCAATATACATATCATTTTTAAAATTTTAAAATAATTACATATAGGATTAATGAGGGTTTGAGAATTATAAATTATTTATAATTTATGTTGTTGTTGCTATTGCTGCCGCTGTGGTTTCTCCTTAATTTAATATTTAAATAAGCTATATTCAGATATATTATACAACATTTAAAGTTTAAAAGAGACAACTTTATGAAAGAGTAGAAGTTTATTTAGAACTCTTCAATCATGAATTCCTATTTTTAAGCTAATGAAAAAAATAGTTATAATAAAGGATAATGTATTTTCAAATTCAAATATTTATAATCCTTTAATTCAAAATTTTTATTACAATACAGTTAGATTTTGTCCTAAAACTGCTAAGTGGCTTCTCAATAGGTTGCCGCTTGGCTAATTGCGGTGCTTTATCTTCTACTTTATAATGTATTAGTATACGTACCTGCGCAATGCGCGGATAATACTAAAATATTATTTCTAATCATTTCATACTTGAGTGTCTCGTTTGAGTATGTTAAATCATATTACATTAAAGAAAAGTTCAACCATCATATTGTTTCTCAATGAAATATGAAAAAAATAAAATCTACCACACTCACCTCCTTCCCCTACCCTATCTATTTCAGGATCAAATGATCCTCTTCTTTGTCCGTTTAGAGGGCTAACTTAGATTAAAAATATAAAAAATTTACCCCTCCCCCATGTTTTGTAATGCCCTGAGACTACACTCTGGGCATCACATGGTGCTTACAACCCTGAAGGACCACAAGCTAACCCATGACTGGTACCTGCTGTGAGCACTGAATAATAATCATAAAACATATGCGGAAGTAAAAACTGAAAACGCCATAAGGTTCATAAAACTGAATCAATATTGAGTACATCTGTAGAATAACTACTAACTAAAAGTATCTGAAAGCCTCTAAACATCTGAAGTAAAAGAGTTGATGGGACAGGCCCCAACTAACTCCAACTACTGTCTGAAAATAACAGAACTACTGAAAATACTGTAAGAAATGCAATGACTAAATAAATATCACGTCCTCGATGGATAAGGACTCACTACTATAGTTTTGATTGATAAACTGATCTTTCTAAGTACGATCAGGAACTCGAGCGTCCGAACCTATGATATGAGACATCACAGTACAAAGAAAGAGTATGCGTCAGTACTTTGAATGTACTAGTATGGTAGGTGAGGTTAGGCTAATATGCATGGGTTCACGTGCATGAGTAATAATAACTAAATATCATGAAGTAACTGGATAAGAGTATATGCAAGACTGGGATGATCAGAAGTACTAAACATGCAATACCAAGCATATATTATCTGTCTAAATTAGATTGAAGCTGAAGTACTGAGTTTCTGATAACTGAAAGTTATGATCGTGTAGAACTGAATTGAGTTCTGTACTAAATACTAAATACTAAATACTGAATACTGGATACTGAAATTGAGACTATGGGAGTTATCATCTAACCGACATATCCCGATTATAGACTGATTTGGGGTCCAACCTGTAACCCCAGTTAGAAGGGTATTAGCACCGTGCCATGGGTTACTAACACTGGCTGGGTCAACCTTAATCTGGCAGGAAGACTCATAAGATGTATATTGTTACGTCAACCCTAGTCTGGCAGGAAGATGATTTACCCTATGCTGGCTACGTAGTTCTGTAACTCAGGAACTGCTACTAAAGGTCAAACCCTATACTGGCAGGAATGCCCCCCATCCCTGGGTTCGCTTGGTGTTGAATCCTACTCCTAACTAAAATGACACTAAACTAATTACTAGACTGTACTAGGCTTGACTGATCTCACATTGATCCTGTTAACTGACCGAATGCTACTGTTCAAAATACTATGAAATCCTTCTATTTTGACAGGAGACTAAACAAATAGCTAATTTTGGGTATTCAATACCCTCGGGACTTGATAGCATAAATAATGGAACCATATCTCAACTTTAAAAGCATCACACATAGGTTACCATGCATAATTCATTCGCATAGACATTTTATCAAACACCTAGGATGCATAATTCTTGTACATGAGAATGAGCAATATATGAATATCATGACTACCATATTCAATATCAAAATTCAAAGATTTAACATGAGGGTTACATAAATAAACACCCATTCTAGTTTATTTACATGAAACTTAAAATATTTTTGACTTGAAACCCACACAACAACACATACATGAACACAATTCCATTCAAGAATGTAAACCATAATCTAAGTTTTGAAAAAGGATTCTTGAACTCCAAAGGTGGAAGAACCCAAGGATGAACACCTTAACATACCTTGGCTATTGAATTCGTGAGATTTTGGTGGGGATTTCTTGAATCTTGAACTTGGACTTGAAGAAACTAGGGCTTTGTTCTTGAGAGAAACTGTGAAAGGATGAGTAAATTTGCTCTTTTGAATCCTTAATTTCGTGTTATGGCTGAATTATATTAGGGGAAAATGACCTAATTACCCCCACAAACCCATAATTTAATACACAAACTATGTCCAGTGATGCGACAGGCGATGCGTCACATCGATGGTATTGACGCAATTGTCAATGCATCGCGTTGATGGTGACGATGAGATAGCCAATGCGATGCATCCTGATCTCATTGGCTCATTGTTTTGGTCATCCAAACGTGTCTCAAATGATGTTCGAAAATTCCAAAACTCACCCGAGATAATCTATAGATAACCCTGATCATGAATAAATTTAAAAATTGACAATCTAAGGTTGGAAAGATAATAAATAAGACCATTGAAATATCGGGGCCAAAAATAAGACTAAGTCTTAGCACGTAACTGAAATTTTCTAAGTCTAGGACCTCTTTTGACATGCTATATAGGACTGAAATGGGTTAGGACTTTACGGGGTCTTACAATATCTCTCCTTTGGGAACATTTATCCTCGAATAAGACTGATTAAGCTGAGAGAAACTGAGGTACTGCGACTATAATGATGTGCATAACTGAAACATGACTGCATCCTGAGACATAACACATAAATAAACCATTTTATGAATGCATGAATGATATGAGAATGATATACAACTGGAACTAAGCATGGAAAAGATTAAATCTAAAGAAGACTATTACCTTAGGATGAGTTTGAGTTGGCGGAGAAGAGATAAGGGTACTTGGTTCATATGTCTACTTCTGTTTCCTAAATGGCTCCCTCAATGGACTGGTTTCGCCAAAGAACTTTGAACAAGGGAACTTCTTTATTCCTGGGTCTGTGAGTCTGACAATCGAGGATACATGCAACTTAAGTTCTGAACATCTACACTCTCTACGGGGACTACAACTGTTGGGTCACCTATGCACTTCTTTAGCAAAGAGACATGAAACACTGGTGCACTGATGCTAAGTTTACATGCAACTTAAGTTCATAGGCTACCTTTCTGAAATAACTCAGAATCCCATAAGGACCAACATATCGGGGACTAAGCTTCCCCTTCTTACCAAGCCTCTTTACTCCCTTCATAGGAGAGATTTTCAAATACACGAAGTTGTCAATCTCAAATTTAAGATCTTTCCTTCTCAAATCTATATATGATTTTTGTCGGCTCTGGGTTGTCTTAAGTCTCTCCCTGATCAACTGTACTTTCTATAAAACATCAAACACCAAGTCAGGACCTTCCACTGTGGCCTTACCTACTTCAAACCAACCAATGGGAGATCTACATCTTCTCCCATAAAGAGCCTCAAATGGGTCCATCTGAATACTGGAATGACAATTGTTATTATACGCAAACTTAATCAAAGAAAAGTGATCATCCCAACTACTCTTAAACTCAATGACACACGCTCTCAATATATCTTCTAAAGTTTGAATGGTCTTTTCTGCTTGACTATCTATCTGAGGGTGGAAGGCTGTACTGAGATGGACTTGGGTAACAAGTCCTTTTTGGAAGGCTTTCCAAAAGTAAAAGGTGAACTGCATACCTTTATCTAAAATGATGGACAACAGGACACCGTGTAACCTAACCAACTCCCTGATATAGATCTTGGTATAGTCCTCCGCTGAATAGAAAGTATGGACTGGCAAGAAATGGGCAGACTTGGTCATCCTGTCTGAAATGACCCAAATTAATCATGCTGACGACGAGTACAAGCTATACCCATCAGGAAGTCCATGTTCACTTCTTCCCACTTCCATGTGGGAATACTGAACTCCTGCATAGAACCAATAGGATTTTGGTGCTTAATCTCCACCTACTAACAAGTAGAGCACTTAGCCACAAATTTTGCAATGTCCTTCTTCATCCCCCTCCACTATTAGACTTTTCGCAAGTTATGGTACATCTTTATGTCCCCTGGATGAACAGAGTAATGCATACCATGCGCTTTAGCAAAAATTCACCATCTCACATCATCTACACATGGCACACATAATGTACCTTAGCAACCTAACACATTATCTCCTCCTTAGGAGAAAACCTCTACCTTCTGGTCTATGGCTGACTTTTTTAGCTTAACTAAATTGGGATCCCGACCCTAATTTTCCTTTACCTCAAAAACTAAATAAGATTTTGAAAGCTCTTTTCAGAATGTCTGAAAGCTCTTTTCGAAGTAACCATACCGAGTTTTGAAAGCTCTTTTCAGAATGTCACATTCTCTTAATCTGTGGTAATAATAACCGGATCTGAGGTCTATCTTACAAAAGTAATTGGAACCCTGAAGTTGGTCAAACAAGTCATCGATCCTAGGAAGTGGGTATTTATTCTTGATGGTGAATTTGTTTAACTTACAGTAGTATATGGTAGTATATACACATTCTAAGAGAATCGTCTTTCTTTTGCACGAATTGAACTAGTACACCCCACAGGGAAACACTAGGCCTGTTGAATCCTTTATCTAGGAGATCCTTCAACTGTTCTTTCAAATCTTTGAGTTTAGTTAGAGGCATTCTGTATGGAGGAATAGAGATGGGATGTGTATCAGGAAGAAGGTCTATTCTGAAGTCAATTTTTTTCAAAAGGAACTCCGTAGAGATCTTTGGGAAACACATCTGGAAATTCACTTGCGACTGTAACTGACTCAAGATTAGGAGTCTCAAAACTAAAGTCTTTAACCCAAACAGGATGGTAGACACACCCCTTGGATATTATTTTTCTCACTCTAAGGTACGAAACAAGTTGACCCCTAAGTGCTGAAGTACTACCTCTCCATTCTATGACTGCTTCATTCGGGAATTGAAAATAAACAATTCTTCTCCTACAATCAACTGAAGCATAGAATGAATGGAGCCAATCCATGCTGAGAATAACATCAAAATTTGTCATTTATATCTCTCCAAGGTCTTCTAAAGTAACTTTCTGAGACACCATAATCGGATAGTTCCTGTATATCTACCGGGCTATGATAGACTTACCCACAGAGGTAGAGACTGAGAAAGTCTCTATTAGGATTTCGGGGCTAACTCCAAAGTTGATGGCTATAAGGAGTTATAAAAGACAAAAAACTCCAGGATCCAACAAAGCATAAATATGTAAATAAAATACTTGCAACGTACCAGTAACTACATCAGGAGAAATCTCCTACTCCTGTTAGGACTGAAATGCATAGAGCCTGTTTGGACGCTGCCCACTGTTGGCACTGGAAGTGGCACCCTGCTGACATGGGCGATCGAACTGAACTGGGGGACGGTTATGCTGACTCTACGAACCCACTTGAGAATATTCTCTAATCCTATGGACTGTCTTACCACACTTAAAACACACATCGCTGCCAACCCTGCAAATATCATGATGGTTTATGCCTTATTTCTGGCAAAGAGGATTTGTTTGAGCACTGTTCGCACTATCCTAAGATTTGGAGCCTGGCGCCCTATTCTTATTATCATTCTTGAATTTGAGAATTGGTGCACTAGCTAAAGATGGAGTTAGGACTAAAGATTTTAGGCAGAATCGAGGATAATTATCACCTTCTGACTTTAGCTGAGTGAAACTGAAGTTACCTGTTCTAGCCCTATTGCTCTCCCTCTCTTTCTCCTTAGTTTTTTAGTTCCTCAATCTATTGAGCATGGTCCATTAACCTAGATAAGTCCATATCCTTAATCAGCATTGCGGTCCTATACTCCTTGACCACACTGCCAGATACAGCAGACACAAACTTGCTTATCTTAGACCTGCTATCAGCTACCACATAAGGAGCATACCTGTCTAACTAAGTAAACTTGAGGGAATACTCTTTCATACTTATGTTTCCCTACTTTAGGTTGATGAATTCTAACACCTTAGCCTTCCTCAACTCCAACAAAACAAACCTATCTAAGAAGGCAGTAACAAATTCTTCATATTCTATAGGCCCTGTATATGCACCTCTATTTACTTTCCACTGCTTAAACCATATATTAGCTATATCTTGTAGCTGATAGGTAGCTAACTCAACACTCTCACTAGCAGTTCCTCCTATAATATCTGTTACCTTCTGCACCATGTCAATTTATTCTTGTGGATCATCCTCAGACTTAGACCTGGAAAATTAAGAAGGGCTTATTCGGGTGAAGTCCTAAAATCTAGCTGTAGCAGTATTACCCACTGGGTTGTCCTGAACAATAGATAGTCAAACATTCTGAACTACCACAGAATAGGCTAGAGTGTTGAATGTTGCTCTGAATTCTACATGAGAAATGTACTTATTCAGGGGATTTTTCTGATTGGGCTGAGGTACTGGTTGGGTCCCAATTCTTTTTCTGGGAGTCATATTCTATAAATAGAAGGAAAAGTTGGATTAGACAGAGAGTTTTACTTGAGGTCATGCTCACTCGCATGATATGAACACTAAAAAAAGGGAACTTTTTCTAAAAATGCCTCATAGCCCCTTGTCCATAAGTGTGGCGCATTACAAAACCATGCATAAGACTCTACTTGATGTGACTTTCAGACTTCGTAGGATATTTTAGAAACTTAGGCTCTGATACCAAGTTTGTAACACTCCGAGACTACACCCTGGGTGTCACACGGTGCTTACGACCCTAAAGGACCACAAGCTAACCCATGCTGGTACATGCTGTGAGAACTGAATAATAATCATGAAATATATGTAGAATTAATAACTGAAAGCACCATAAGGTTTATAAAAATGAATCAATACTGATTACAAATGCAGAATAACTGCTAACTGAAAGTGTCTGAAAGCCTCTAAATATTTGAAGTAAAAAAGTTAATGGGACAGACCCTAACTAACTCTAACTACTGTCTAAAAATAAATAAACTATTGAAAATACTGTAAGAAATACAATGACTAAATAAATATCATGTCCTCGATGGATGAGGACTCACTACTGTAGCTGTGGTTGATAGACTGATCTGGCTAAAAACAGTCACAAACTTGAGCATTTGAACCTATGTTATAAGACATCATATAGCGCAAAAAGAGAGTATGGGTCAGTACTTTGAATGTACTGATATGCTAGGTGAGGTTAGGCTAATATGCATGGGTTCACGTGCCTGAGCAAAATAATAACTTAATATCAAGAAGTAACTGGATGAGAGTATTTTCAAGACTGGGACTACTGGAATAATGAACATGCAATACAAGCATATATCATCTGTCTGAATTAGATTGAAGTTGAAGTACTGAGTTTCTGATAACTGAAAGTTATAATAGTGTATAACTAAACTGAATTCTGTACTGAATACTAAATACTGGATACTAAAACTGAGACTGTGGGAGTTATCATCTATCTGACATACTGTAATGCCCTGAGTCTACACCCTGGATGTCACACGATACTTACAATCCCGAAGGACCACAAGCTAACCTATGACTGGTACCTACTGTGAGAACGGAATAATAATACTGCTAACATGTCTAGAAACATAACTGAAATGGCATAAGGTTCATAATCTGAAAACTGATAAACATAGAAACTACTAATAACATCTGAAAATTAAATACTATCTGAACTAGTCTAGTCTGAAAGGCCTCTACTGAACTATCTGAAATTGGAGTTAATGGGACAAGCCCTCAACTAACTCTGACTAGTAAAATACTGAATCTACTGTAATACTGAAAAATATAACATCCTCGATGGATCAGGACTTACTACTAAATCTATTGCTATGAACTGAATCTGGCTAACGCGGTCAGGAACTTAAGCATCCGAACCTATGATATGAGATATCATAGCGCAAAAGAAAAAGTATGTGTCAGTACTTTGAATGTACTGGTATTCTAAGTGAGGTAGGTTGATATGCATGGGTTCATATGCATGAACAATACCTGACTGAATAATATGTATATAACTAAATGAGAGTACATGAATAACTGAAACTACTGCAAGTACTGATTATGCAAGACTGTGAGTATAAATATGCTGTAACTGAGATCATACTGGATTTGAATACTGAGTGACTGATATATGAGTTTATTGATAACTTTATTATTGATAACTGGGTGACTATTTTTGACAGTCCTGATTCTGTAGAACTGAATTGTGTTCTGTACTGAGTCTGAAACTAAAACTGTAACTGTGGGAGTGTTCATCTAACCAACATACCTCGATTATAAACTTAGTTGGGGTCCAACTTGTGACCCCAGTTGGAAGGGTGTTAGCACCTTTAAGAGATACTAACAATGTTGGGTCAACCCTAATCTGGCAGGAAGACTCATGAATTATATATATTTGGTTGCGTCAACTCTAGTCTGGAAGGAGGACGTCTTACCTTACACTGGCTATGTAGTTCTGTAACACAGGGACTACTACTAAGGGTCAAACCCTCTGCTGGCAGGAATGCCCCTATCCCTGGGTTTGATCGGTGCTGAATCCTACTTCTAACTGAATAGACACTAATCAGTAGACTGTACTAGGCTTGATTGAACTGTTACTGATCTTGTTAACTGACTGAACTAAACTGAGTTCACTGAGTTCTGTAGCTGACTGAGTACTACTGTTCATGACGTTATTGAGATTATTTTGTAGCTATTGTAATTCTTGGTAAATAGCTAGATTTTTGGGTTATGAATACCCCTAAAACTCGATAGCCTAAATAGTAAAGCATGGCATGGTCTTGAAAGTGTAACAATAATTGCTTGTTAACAATGCATTGATTTAGACATTTTGTCAAACACTTGACTGACATGAACTTGTGCATGAATAGATACACATGCTTACATGTCATGATATCACTATTCAATTCACATAGGCATCTTATCAAATATTTGGGGAGCATAACTAATGCATATGAAATGGTCAACACATAAGCATCATGAACACAATACTCTACTTGCAATTAAAAGGTTTAACATGAGGATCATATGATTCAACATACTTACTATCTTGAATTTCATGAAACTTGTAATTAATCATGAATTGAAACCCAAACATCAATACATACATGAATACAATCAAATTCCAACATGTAAATCATGAAATCATAAACTTGTAGTTTAAAAGGGGTTATTGAACTCCAAGGGTGGAAAGAAACCGAAGGATGAACATCCAACATACCTTAATTGTTAATTCTCTGAAAGTTTTTGGTGATTTCTTGAGCCTAGGACTTGAAATTGAATTACCTAGGGTTTTGTTCTTAAGATTAATTGAGAATAAAGAATGAATTTTTCCCTTAGGATAGTTTATTTTTGTGTTTTAGGGCTGAATAAAGATGGAGAAATTGAACTAAATACCCCTCTAGACGCAGATTTAAAAACTGAAAAATGCGCCCAATGATGTGTAGATAGATACATCGCATCGATGGATGACACGATGTGTCGAGATCACATCGGCTCACTAAAATTCGCCCATATGAGCTGGTGAGAACACTGTCGATGCGATGGACGATGTGGCGTATTGAGATTGCGTCAATTCACTATTTTGGACACCCAAATATGCCTCAAACGACATTCAAAAAATCTGAAACTCATCCGAGAATACCTATTGACATATCCGATCATGAATCAACCTAAGAATCGACATTTTAAGGTCGTAAGGATAAAAAAAAGTCATTAAAATATTGAGACCAAAAATAATACTAAGTGTCAATACTTAGCTTGAAATTTTCCAAGTCTGGGACCTCTTTTGGCATACTATACATGACTAAAATGACTGGGATTTTGTAGGGTCATACAATATCTCCCCCTTAGGAACATTCGTCCTCAAATGAGACTAATAAAGTTGAGAATACTGATAGACTGCGTTTACATACTGAGAATGCACAATTGAAGTAAACTACATGACTGAAACAACTGATAAATTGAGTTTTCACAATGAACATGCATAACTGAAGCATGATTACATGGCTGAATTGATTCATGAATGCTTGACCGTCATGAGGATGATATGCACGGTAACTAATACCAAGTTGTAAAGGAAATCTAAGTAAGGAGCTGAGTAAATCTAAGGAAGTCTGTTACCTTAAGCTGAGTCTGAGTTTACAAAGAAGAGGTGAGGATACTTGGTTCGGATATCTGCTTCTGCTTCCCAAGTAGCTCCCTCAACAGACTGATTCCGCCAAAGAACTTTGACCAAAGAAACTTTTTTGTTCCTTAATCTACAAATCTGATGATCAAGGATTTCGAATGGGACTTTCTCATAAGAGATGCTATTCTGAACATCTATACCCTCTATAGGGACTACAGCTGCTGGGTCACCTATGCACTTCTTTAGCAAGGAGATGTAAAACACTGGGTTTACTGAAGCTAAGTCTGAAGGAAACTCAAGCTCATAAGCTACCTTTTTAAAACGGCTAAGAATTCTATAAGGATCGACATATTGGGGACTGACCTTCCCTTTCTTGCCGAACCTCTTCACTCCCTTCATGGGAGAGATTTTTAAGTACACAAAATCGCCAATCTCAAATTCGAGATCTCTTCTCATCACATCTATATATGATTTCTGTCGGCTCTGAGCTGTCTTAAGCCTCTTCGTGAACTACTAAACTTTCTCTAACGTGTCAAACACCAAGTCAGGCCCTACTACTGTGGCCTCACCTACTTCAAACCAACTAATAGAGATCTACATCTCCTCCTATAAAGTGCCTCAAATGGAGCCATCTGAATACTAGAATAGTAGCTGTTATTATACGCAAACTCAATTAAAGGCAAGTAGTCATCCCAACTACCCTTAAAGTCAATGTCATTTGCTCTTAACATATCTTTTAGAGTCTGAATGGTCCTTTCTACTTAACCATCTATCTGAGGGTGGAAGGTTATACTGAGGTGGATTTGGATACCAAGACCCTTTTAGAAGGCTTTCCAAAAGTAAGAGGTGAATTGCATACCTCTATCTAAAATGATAGATAACGAAACTCCATGCAATCTGAACAACTCTCTAACATTGAGCTTAGAATAATCCTCAGCTAAGTAAGAGGTATGTACTAGCATAAAATGGGTTGATTTGGTCATCCTATCTATAATGACCCAAATCAAATCATGCTGACGATGAGTACGAGGCAAACCTATAACGAAGTCCATGTTCACTTCCTCCCACTTCCAAGTGGTGATACTGAACTCCTGTATAGACTCACTAGGCTTCTGATGCTCAATCTTGTCCTGTTGACATGTAGAGCACTTAACCATAAACTGTATGATGTCTCTCTTTATCCCACTCCATCAATAGACTTCTCGCAAATCCTGGTATATCTTAGTGGCCCATGGGTGAATCGATTAACATGCACCATGCGCTTCTGCAAGAATCTTCTACCTCACACCATCCACACATGGAAATCATAGTCTACCCTGACAACGAAATATACCATATCTCTCTTGGGAGAAAACCTCTACTTTCTGATCTCTGGCTAACTCTTCCAGCTTAACTAAACTGAGATCTCTATCCTACTTTTCTTTTACTTTGGAAACCAAAGAAGATTCCAAACTATTCTGCACCCTAACACTACCCTCAGCTGAATCAACCAATCGGACACCTAGCCTAGAAAAAATGCTGAACTTCTTGAACTAACTTCTTCTTACCATCCTCAACGTGAGAAACACTACCTATGGAAAATCTACTGAGAGCATCAGCCACAATATTGGCCTTACCCGAATGATAAAAAACACTCATGTCATAGTCTTTCAATAGTTCTAACCACCTTCTTTGACACAAGTTCAAGTCTTTCTGATAAAATACATACTGTAAACTTTTATGGCCTATGAACATATTAGCATATACCCCATATAAATAGTGCCTCCAAATCTTTAAGGAAAACACTACAGCTGCTAACTCAAGATCATGAGTGGGGTAATTCTTTTCATGGGTCTTAAGCTATCTAGAGGGCTATGACCTTACCTATCAGCATCAAAACATACCCCAAACAAACTCTGGAAGCATCATAATGCATAACAAACCCATCTAAACCATCTGGTAGAGTCAAAACTAGGGCTGTAGTGAGTCGAGTCTTCAACTCCTAAAAACTCTTCATACAAGACTGACCACTGAAAGTTGACTTTTGTTTGAGTTAATCTAGATATAGGGGATGCAATAGACAAAAATCCTTTAACAGACCATCGGTAAAAGCCAGCCAAACCCAAGAAACACTTGATATCTAATAGAGAGATGGGTATGGTCTAGTTTCTCACCACTTTAGTCTTTTGAGGATCAACTCTAATGCCATCATTGAAAACTATATGACCAAGAAAAGCTACTGACCTTAGCCAAAATTTGCATTTACTGAATTAGGCAAATAACTAATGGGCTTTGAGGGTCTGTAATACTATTATGAGATGGTCTGCATGATCATGTTCACTGTGAGAGTAGATAAGAATGTTATCTATGAAGACTATGACGAACATGTCCAAGTACTGCTTGAACACACGGTTCATCAAGTCCATGAAAACTGCTGGGGCATTGGTAAAACCAAATGACATGAATAAAAATTTAAAGGGATCATACCGAGTTTTGAAAGCTATTTTTGGAATGTCACATTCTCTGACTCTAAGATGATGATAGCCTGATCTGAGGTCTATCTTAGAAAAGTAACTGGAACCCTGAAGTTGGTCAAATAAATCATCAATTCTGAGAAGCGGATACTTGTTCTTGACCATGTCCTTGTTCAACTGATGGTAGTCAATACAAATTCTGAGAGAATCATCTTTCTTACGTATGAATAGAACTGGTGCACCCTATGAGGAAACACTGGGTCTGATGAATCCCTTATCTAGGAGATCCTTCAATTGCTCTTTTAATTCTCTGAGTTTTGCTGGAGCCATTTTGTATGATAGGATAGAGATAGGCTAAGTATCTAGAAAAAGGTCTATTTTAAAGTCAATTTCCCTTTCGGAAGGAACTCCAGGAAGATTTTTGGGAAATACATCTAGAAATTCACATGCTACTGAAACTGATTCAAGATTAAGGGTCTCAAAACTAGAGTCCTTAACATAAATGAGGTGATAGACACACCTCTTAGATATCATTTTTGTCACTCTAAGGTAGGAAACAAGAAGACCCCTGAGTGCTGAAGTGCTACCCCTTTATTCTAGGACAGGTTTATTCGGGAACTGAAAATGGACAACTCTATTTCTACAGTCAACTGAAGCATAGAATTAATAAAGCCAATCCATGCTAAGAATGACATCAAAATCTATTATCTCTAACTCTACTAAGTTTGCTGAAGTAACTTTTTGAGATACCATAACCGGACAGTTCCTATATACCCGTTGGGCTATGATAGACTTACCCACTGGGGTAGAGCTTGAGAAGTAATTTGCTAGGATTTTGGGACTGAATCTAAAGTCAACAGCTATATAAGGAGTTACAAAGGACAAAGAAGCTCTTGTATTTAGCAAAGCATAAACATATAAATGATAAACTTGTAATATACCAGTGATAATATCAGGAAAACTTTTTTGATCTTTGATGTGTGAGCAGATGCTAACATATTTGAGGCTTTTAACTATAAATAATTGTAACTTCTTAAGAAACTTTTTTAGTTTCTAATTGTGTTATCCTTGATTTTATAGTATAAGTCAAGATGCAAGAGAACCCAAAATAATGGAGGTGAAAAAGATAAATTCTGATGCAAATAGCAGAAAAGTGTGGCTGACGACATTATTGATAAGTCATCAGCCCTGTGATAGGCTATTAGAGTTGTCGTCAACCTAGATATAAAATAGAATTTAGCTGAACTAAGTGGCAACATCGTGTGATAAGCCGTCAGAAGTGTGATAAGCCATCAGGATTACCGTCAGGCTTAGGCCGAAAATCAAATTTGGAGTGACAAAGTAATGATATTTCTAATATGTCATCACACATCTGATAAGCCATCAGGTTTCATCGTCAGCCTTAAATAGGAAGTGCCAAAACTGAAAAAAGAGCTGACGATATTTTTGTTAAGTCATCAGACTCCTGATAAGGCGTCACAAATATCGTCACCTGTTTGAGAAAAAATAATGCACTCAGTGATTTTGTTTCCATAATTAGGCTGAAGTATTAATAGCATAATTTAGAGTTTTTTTATATATGGAGGGATCTGCACCTTAAACTGGAGGGGGGAACTTGGTCACTTTTCTCTATAGTTTTGGCTCTTAACTTTGATTTCAATTTTCTATTCTTTGATTGAGTCATGGGATATTCCTATTGGATTTATTAGAGAATCAACTTCTAACTATATATTTTGTAAGTTTAATTACCGTGATTTATGGATTCAATTGTGGTTATCTTTTTCTATTCCATGTGGAACTAAAACCCACAACTAGGGTTGTGGGATCTATGATGATTCCTCTATTGATTTAATAGTTTGCTAGGGTTTGAATGATTGTGGGAACATCTTGATAATTCTTTTGTATTAATTATTTTTTGTTGGTTGCAAACAATAGGATTTGCTTACTCTTGATTTGCTTGAGATAAGAAATCAACCTGAGTAAGAAGTGAATTATCAAAGAGGATTTGAGAAGTTTAAGTTCTCATCTAATGATTAATGCAAGATTGATCAACTTGAGATAAAATCAGTATGGATAGAATAACTTCTTAGGTTTAAGAGAATTAGGGAGTTGAACATCTAGGTAGGTTGAGAAACACTTAGATGGACTATCAAAACTGATAATCTGGTCTTTCCCACAAGTCATAAGAACCCGATGCCATAGCTATTATTTAATGAGGATTAGTAATCATAGTGATCACAACCCTAGTTATTCTTTATCATTGATTTGAACTATTGAACTTTTGGCTTTGAGTTCTGAGCAAGTTACAACTTTAATGTATGTTTGATGATTGAAAACCCCCATTTTATCTTTTTGTGCCAGTTGTTTGAATTTAACTTGTAGCTTTATTTTCAAACTAATTTAATCGCCACTTATATTATTTTCTGTGGATTCGACCCCGACTCCAAAGTTGGGTAAATATATTGGCGACAATTGCCTTATACTGAATTGATGTGTAAGTTGAGTGTTATCATAAATGGCGCCGTTGTCGGGGAACAATTTGGAATTTTGAGTTGGTTTGAAATTTTACCTTACTTGCTTGAATTCAAACTTGTAAATATTTGTTTAGTTTTTTTTTGTTATTTCCTTTTATTTTTATTTTTTTCTCACATTTTTCTTGAGATGTTAGCCCGGACAGATTATTTTTTGAGTGATGACGATTCTTGTTATTATTGTGAGGGACCTTCACAATATGATGCAGACACTATTCTAACTGGGGAACATACTATAACTTGGTGTTTGGCTTGTGGTCAAAGTGACCTTCTAAAGATATGTGTGTTATCATGATTCAAATGAACAAATTGATGAAACAAATTTTAGAGAATCAAGCATAGTTGTAGGCAGAGCTAAAGGAGTTACCAGTCTCACTATGTTTATAGTGGCTAAATAAAGACGAAAATGAGGAGGACATTAGCCAATTTTGAGGAGAAAACTCAAGAATCGCAACCACTTGATTGTCATCTTGATCTTGAAACTGATGTTGAGAAGGTGAATAAAAGTGAGTGTGTAGTAGATAGTGTAAATTTAGAAGTAGAATTAGGTGGGCCTCACTCAAAGCATTTTTCCACATTATGTTTAGATGATATCTTGTCTGTGGGATCATTTAAAATAGTGGAAGAGTGTGAAGATGAGGAACAAAAATCCTATATTTTTTATTTTACACTTGATAAGAAACATAAAAACACACCTCACTTTAAGGACGAGTGGTTTACCATACTCAATCCATTTCTAGACTTCTTAATTTTTCTACCACCCCCTATGAGCAAGGCAAGAAGATGGACTCTAAGTTGGGGGTGCAATTCATATCCTCAAGGTGGAGGAAAAAGCTGAGTTGGGTCATGTCGTGACACTAAATTAGCGTTGCTTGGGAGGAAACCCAAGGTATTTTGTTATTTGTATTCGTATTATGTGATTGACATCATATCTTCACACTCATGGTGCCACAAGTATGTTTCTAACTCTCTTGTGTTAGTTTAATGCATTGGGGACAATGCTTGATTATAAGTTAAGGGTAGGACTACTTGTGGGTGTTGATGTCCTCTTGGGTTTTTTGTTGCCGTGCCTCTTTTCACCAGAGTCTTGTTCCTAGTAGAGCCGGTATGTTTAGGCGTATTGTGTTTGTTTTGTGATGTGTTGTGGTTAACTAGAGGAAAAATAAGTATCTAGGACAGTTGACATATTTTTGTTGATTTTTCTTGGAATGATAAATACCTCTCCAATTATCTATCTGGTAACTGTGCGAATTACATCTATTTATGACCACTGTGCATCTTGATTTTGGCATTAGTTCTAGCGACATGATAATCATTGCTAAACAATTGCATGAACTGAATAAGTAGCGATGTGTGATATACTTGTGTGCCATATGTGTGAGGTATACTGGGTTCTCTTTGTATGATTGAATCTAGAACTTGACCGGTTAGTCTTGCCTAGGTTGTAGGATAGGAGTTAGGAAAGGATCATAGGCCGTTTTGATATTAGTCCACTTTTAGCCTAAATGACCTTTCATGTGTGAATGATATCCCTTGATCCTAATTTTGAGCCTGAATGCCTATTTTTTTTATTATACCTATCACCTTCTATTTGTATCATAATGAACCTATTTTGGCCCTGGTCCTCCTTGGACATTGTGCACTTTGACTTAGGCAAATAGCCTAAGTTTAGGGTGGCTATCATAGGGGTGTGTGATGAAAAATGAGTATGAAGAAAGGTAGAATAAAAGCAAAGCAAAGAAAAAAAGATGGATGCGGTGGAAAAAGAAGAAGAAAAAAAAGTTGTGAAAAAAGAAGAAATGATTATTGAAAATACCGCACCCATCTTGAATGTGCTTTATCTAGGGCAGTTGACATATTTTTGTTGATTTTTCTTGTTATAATAAATACCTCTCCAATTATCTATCTGGTAACTGTGTGAATTACATCTTTTTGTGACCGCTATTTATCTTGATTTTGGCATTAGTTCTAGCGACTTGATAATTATTGCTAAACAATTACATGAATCGGATAAGTAGTGATGTGTGATATACTTGTGTGCCATGTGTGTGTGAGGTGTACTGAGTTCTCTTTGTATGATTGAATCTAGAACTTGCCCGGTTAGTCTTGCCTAGGTTGTAGGACAGGAGTTAGGAAAGGATCATAGGCCATTTTTATATTAGTCCACTTTTAGCCTAAATGACCGTCCATGTGTGAATAATATCCCTTGATCCAATTTTGAGCCTGAATGCCTATTCTTTTTATTGTACCTATCACCTTTCCATTTGTATCATAATGAACCTGTTTAGGCCCTGATCTTCCTTGGACCTTGTGCACTTTGACTTAGGCAAATAGCCTAAGTTTAGGGTGGCTATAATAGGGGTGCATGATGAAAAATAAGTATGAAGAAAGGTAGAATAAAAGCAAAGAAAAGAAAAAAGCTGGGTGCGGTGGAAAAAGAAGAAGAAAAAAATTATGAAAAAGAAAGAAATGATTGTCGAAAAGACCGCACCCATCTAGAATGTGCTTTAATCAAGAAAGAAAAACAAATATTAAGAAGTGAGATCCCAAGAGGTTAGTGTAGTGTCAAGGAGACGTAGTCAATCTAAATGTCCTTGAATATCATTCCAGCCCCTAGCCTATATTACAAGCCAAAAGAAGACCTATAGTGATCCTAACTGACCGGTCTGAAAACCTTGGTAATGAATATAAGGGCAAGCCTATGGCATTTGGCATACATTGATTGGAACTTCGTTCTGAGAGTGAGTATCTTTTGATTATCCCTGTACCTACACATGTGATTGCTGATATGAGTGAAGAAGGTATTTCTTTATTATGAGGGCACATTAAGTATGTTACTAGTTTCTAATTTGTTTGGGTAGTGTAATATTGATACGTGCATGGTTGTTGTTGCTGAATTTTGCCATATCTTGATTCTAGTGTGTTACATGGTTGTTTTCTAATAATAGACACGGTTGCTATTGAATTGATAGACCTTGGAGAAGGTGATGATATTTTGAGATTATATGAGTGATTAGCTTCCAATAATACTTTATATCCTCTTAGTTGTGTTTTGGTTGCTTGAGGACAAGCAATTGTTTTAAGTTGAGGGTGTTCATGTGTGAGCAAATGCTAACATATTTTAGGCTTTTAAATCTAAATAATTGCAAGGTCTTAAGTAACTTTTGTCATTTTTTTTATTGTGTTATCCTTGATTTTGCAGTATAAGTCAAGATGCAAGAGAACCCAAAATAATGAAGGTGAGAAAGATGAATTCTGATGCAAATAGTAGGAAAGTGTGGCTGACGACATTTATGATAAGTTGTCATCCCTGTGATAGGCTATCAGAGTAGCCGTCAACCTAGATAAAAAATAGACTTCAGCTGAACTAAGTGACAACATCGTGTGATAAGCCATCAAAAGTGTGATAAGCCATCAGGATTGTTGTCAGGCTTAGGCCAAGAATTGGATTTGGAGTGACAAAGTGATGATATTTTTGATATGTCGTCACATATCTGATAAGCCATCAGGTTCATCTTTAGACTTAAACAGGAAGTGCCAAAACTAGAGAAGGATCTGACGACATTTCTGATAAGTCGTCAGACTCCTGATAAGGCGTCACAAATGTCGTCACCTATTCGAGAAAAAATACTGCACTCTGTGATTTTGTTTCCATAATTAGGCTGAAGTATTTAAAGAATAATTTAGGGTTTTCTTATATAAGGAGGGATCTGCACCTTGAAATGGGGGTGGGGGACTTGGTCACTTTACTTTGTAGTTTTGGCTCTTAACTTTGATTTCAATTCCTTGATTGAGTTGTGGGATATTCCTCTTGGATTTATTAGAGAATCAACTTTTGACTACATATTTTGTAAGTTTAATTACCTTGAGTTATGGATTCAATTATTGTTATCTTTTTCTATTCCATGTGGAACTAAAACCCACAACTAGGGTTGTGGGATCTATGATGATTCCTCCATTGATTTAATAGTTGGCTAGGGTTTGAATGATTGTGGGAACATCTTGATAATTCTTTTGTATTAACTATTTTCTGTTGGTTGCAAACAATAGGCTTTGCTTACTCTTGATTTGCTTGGGATAAGAAATCAACCCGAGTAAGAAGTGAATTATCAAAGATGATTTGGGAAGGTTAAGTTCTCATCTAATGATTGATGTTGTAACACAATTGATCAACTTGAGATAAAATCAGTATGAATAGAATGACTTCTTATGTTCGAGAGAATTAGGGAGTTCAACATCTAGGTAGGTTGAGAAACACTTAGATGGACTGTCGAAATTGATAATCTGGTGTTTCCCGCAAGTCATGAGAACCCGATGCCACAACAATTATTTAATGGGGATTAGTAATCATAGTGATCACAACCCTAGTTTATTCTTTATCATTGATTTGAACTATTGAACTTTTGGATTTGAGTTCTGAAGCAAGTTAAAAATTAATGTCTGTTTGATGATTGAAAACCCCCATTTTATCTTTCTGTTCCAGTTGTTTGAATTTAACTTGTAGCTTTAGTTTCAAACTAGTTTAATCGCCGCTCACATTGTTCCCTGTGAATTCAACCCTGACTTCAAAGTTGGGTAAATATATTGACAACGACCGCCTTGCACTAAATTGACGTGTAAGTTGAGCGTTATCAATTCTGTCGAGACTTAAGTGCATAAATCCTATTTAGGCATTGCCCACTGGTGGCACTGAAAGCGGCACCCTGCTAATTTGGGCGACCGAACTAAGCTGGGGGACAATTATACTGACTCTGGGAACCCACTTGAGGACACTCACTAGTTCTATGACCAAGCTTGCCACACTCAAAACATACATCACTGCCAGCCCTGCAGACACCCTAATGGTTTTTGTCACACTTCTGACAAAAAGGATTTGTTCGGGCGCTACCACTACCTTGAGATTTAGAGCCTAGCGCCTTATCGTTATAACTATTCTTGAATTTAGGAACTGGAGCACTGGCTGAGGATAAAGCTGGGACTAAAGATTTTGGATGGAACTGGGAACAATTACCACCCTTTAACTTAGGATGAGTGATGTTGGAACTACCTGTTCTAGCCCTCTTGCTCTTTTTATCTTTCTCTTTAGTCTTCTACTACTCTATCTATTAAACATGGACGATCAACCTTGACAAGTGCATCTCTTTAATTAGCATCGCGGTCTGTCGGATACCCCAAACACAAATTTACTCATCTTAGACCTGCTATCAGCTACCATATGGGGTGCATATCTGGCGAACTGAGTAACCTTGAGAGAGTACTCCTTCACTGTCATGATGCCGTACTTCAAGTTAATGAATTATAATACCTTATCTTCCCTCAACTACAATAGGAAGAACCTATCCAGAAAAGCAGTAGCAAACTCCTCCCATTCTATATGCCATGCATCTGAGGCCTTATCTACCTTTCATTGCTTAAACTATATGTGAGCCATATTCTGCAACTAATATGCAGCTAACTCAGCACTCTCACTAGCGGTTACCCCCATAATGTCCGCTACCTTCTAATCCATGTCAAGGAATTCCTGTGGATCTTCTTCAGACTTAGACCCTGAAAATGAGGAAGGGTTCATTCGGGTGAAGTCTTGAATTCTGGCTGCAATAGTATTGGCCACTGGGTTGGCTTGAACAATATCTGGACATTCATTCGGGGCTGCCACAGAATGGGCTAGGGTAGTGAAAGCTTCTCTGAATTCTGAATGAGAAATATGCTCATCCAGGGGATCTACCTAAATGGGCGAAGATGCTGGTTGGTTTCCAGTTCTTCTTCCATTAGTTTTTTTGGGAGGCATATTTTGTAAATAAAAGGGAAACATAGATTAGATAGAGAGTTCATCTTGAGCTAATGCCTACTCGCGCGACATGAATACTGAAAGAAGGAAAACTTTTCCTAAAGTGCCTCATAGTCTCTTGTCCATAAGTGTGGCGCACTACACACCCATGCACAAGACTCTACTTAACGTGGCTTTCAGACTCCCTAGGACTCTATTGAACCTTAGTCTCAGATACCTAGTTTGTAACACCCTGAGTCTACACCCGGTGCTTACAATCTTAAAGGACCATAAGCTAAGCCATGACTGGTACCTTCTATAAGCAATAATTAATAAAACTAGTAACATATGCGAAAACATAACTGAAATGCCATAAGGTATATAATCTAAAAATTGATAAATATAGCAACTGCTAAGAACATCTGAAAACTGAATACTGTCTGAACTAGTCTAGTCTGTAAAGCATCTACTAAACTATCTGAAAGTGGAGTTGATAGGACAAACCCTCAACTAAATCTAACTAATAAAATACTGAATCTACTGTAATACTGAAAAAGATAATATCCTCGATGGATGAGGAATCACTACTGAATCTGTTGCTTCTAACTGAATCTGGCTAAGTGTGGTCAGGAACCTGATCGTCCGAACCTATGATATGAGATATCATAGCACAAGAAAAAGAGTATGCGTCAGTACTTTGACTGTAATGGTATGCTAATTGAGGTAGGCTGATATATGTGGGTTCGTATGCACGAATAATAACTGACTAAATGATATGTATATAACTAAATAAGGGTACATGGATAACTAAAACTTTTGTAAATACTGATTATGCAAGACTGTGTGTATAAATATGCTGCAACTGAGATCTGAGTTTATTGATAAATGTATTACTTATATTTGGGTGACTATTTTTTATAGTCCTGATTCTGTAGAACTAAACTGAGTTTTATACTGAGTCTTAAACTAAAACTGTAACTGTGGGAGTGTTCATCTAATCGATATACCCTAATTATAAATTGAGTTGGGGTCCAACCTGTGACCCCAGTTGGAAGAGTGTTAGCACCTTGCCAAGGAAACAATGCTGGGTCAACCCTAATCTAGCATAAAGACTCATGAATTATATATATGCTTGTGTCAACCCTAGTCTGGCAGGAGGACGTCTTACCCTACGCTGGATATGTAGTTCTGTAATGTAGGGATTACTACTTAGGGAAAAACCCTCTACTAGCAAAAGTACCCCCATCCCTGGGTTCGCTCGGTGCTGAATCCTACTCCCAACTAAATAGACACTGATTACTAGACTATAATAGGCTTGACTGAACTGTTACTGATCCTATTGACTGACTGAACTGGTCCGAGTTCACTGAGTTTTGTAGCTGACTGAGTACTACTGTTTGTGATGTTACTGAGACTATTATGTAGTTACTATAATTCTAGGTAAATAGCTAGATTTTCAAGTATTGAATATCCCCAGGACTCGATAGCCTAAATAGTAAAACATGGCATGGTCTTGAAGGAATAAAAATAATTGCTTATTAACAATGGATTCATTTATACATTTTGTCAAACACTTGAGAGACATGAACTTGTGCATGAATGGATACACATGCTAACATGTCATGATATCACTATTCAATTTACATTGGTAGTCTATCAAACACTTGGGTAGCTTAACTAATGCACATAATAATGGTCAACACATAAGCATCATGGATACAATACTTAACTTGCAATTAAAAGGTTTAACATGAGGATCACATGAGTCAACACACATACTATCTTGATTTCCATGAAACTTGTAATTAATCATTAATATAAACCCAAACATTAACACATACATGAACAGGATCAAATTCCAACATGTAAATCATGAAATCATAAATTTTTAATCATGGATAAACACCCAACATACCTTGATTGTTAATTCTCTGAAAGTTGTTAGTGATTTCTTGAGACTAGAACTTAAAATTGAATGAAGTAGGGTTTTGTTCTTGAGAGAAATTGAGAATAAAAAATGAATTTTGTCCTTAGGATAGTTTAATTTTGTGTTTTAGGGCTTAATAAAGGTGGGGAAATTAACCTAAATACCCCTCTAGACGCAAATTTAATTACTAAAAAATGCACCCAGCGACGAATAGACCGATGCATTGCATCGATGGGGTCGATACAATAGATGATGCAATACGTTGAGATTGTGTCGGTTCACTGGAATTTGCCCACTTGAGCTGGTGAGAACACTGTCAATGTGATGGGTGATGTGTCGCATCGAGATTGGATCGATTCATTATTTTAGACACCCAAACGTGCCTTAAACGATGTTCGAAAAATCTAAAACTCATCTCAGAATACCTATTTATATATCTGATCATGAATCAACCTAAGAATCGACATTTTAAGGTCGTAAAGATAAAACACAAAGTCATTATAATATTGATGACATAAATGAGACTAAGTGTCAATACTTAGCTTGAAATTTTCTAAGTTGGGACCTCTTTTGGCATACTGTACATGATTGAAATGATTGAGATTTTGTGGGGTCATACGAAATCTCCCCCTTGGGAACATTCATCCTCGAATAAGACTGATTAAGCTGAGAATACTGATACTCTGAGTTTACATACTGAGCATGCACAACTGAAGCATGACTACATGACTGAAACAACTGATAAACTGAGTTTTCATAATGAACATACATAAGTAAAGTATGATTATACGACTGAACATACATACCATTATGAGGATGATATGCACGGTAATTAATACCGAGTTGTATAGGAAACCTGAGTAAATCTAAGAAAATCTGTTACCTTGAGCTGAGTCTGAGTTTGTGGAGAAGAGGTGAGGATACTTGGTTTGCATATCTGCTGCTACTTCCTAAGTAGCCTCCTCAATGGACTGATTCCGCCAAAGAACTTTGACCAAAGGAACTTCTTTGTTCCTCAGTCTGCGAATCTGATGATCAAGGATTTTGAATGGGATTTCCTCATAAGAGAGACTATTTTGAACATCTATACCTTCTATTAGGTCTATAGCTACAGGGTCACCTATGCACTTCCTTAGCAAGGAGATATAAAACACTGGATGTACTGAAGATAAGTCTGAAGGGAACTCAAGCTCGTAGGCTACTTTCCCAAAATGGCTGAGAATTCTGTAAGGACTGACATATTGGGGACTGACCTTCCCCTTCTTTCCAAACTACTTCACTTCCTTCATAGGAGAGATTTTCAAGTACATAAAATCGCCAATCTCAAATTCGATATCTCTTCTCCTCACATCAGCATATGATTTCTGTCGACTCTGACCTATCTTAAGCCTCTCCCTGATCAACTAATTCTGTCGACTCTGACCTATCTTAAGCCTCTCCCTGATCAACTAAACTTTATCTAAGGTATCAAACACCAAGTTAGGCCCTACTACTACGACCTCACCTACTTCAAACCAACCAATGAGAGATCTACATCTTCTCCCATAAAACACCTAAAACGAAGCCATCTAAATACTAGAATAGTAGTTGTTACTATACTCAAACTCAATCAAAGGTAAGTGGTCATACCAACTACCCTTATAGTCAATAACACATGCTCTTAACATATCCTTTAGAGTCTGAATGGTCCTTTCTACTTAACCATCTGTCTAAGGGTGGAAGGTTGTACTGAGGTGGACTTGGGTAAGACCCTTTTGGAAGGATTTCCAAAAGTGAGACGTGAACCGGGCTTGGAATCTGACCAACTCTTTAATATAGAGCTTCGTATAACCTCTGTTGAGTAAGATGTATGTACTGGCATGAAATGGGTTAATTTGGTCATTTATGTTCTGGCTTTTGACAAAATATTTTTCATTTTTTTCTTGGGAAAATTGTGTGTTTTCAACCAACTAAAGTTGTATTTAATAGTGAATTTGAGTTATTTTTGGTTAAGGAGTTAGCTGAAGGAGAAAACTCAAGAAATTAGTAGAAAAGAGTCACTAGCGATCAAAATGGCAGACCTTCAGTCATGCAACGAACCGTCGAGAGCACAATCAGAGCTAAATAGAAGGTTCCAAGTGGAAGACCCATGCGACGGTCCAAGTGGTAGACCAATAATCTTACGTCGGACCGCCAACTTGGCCGTTAGGCTTACTCAGAATGCAAGATTTTAGAAGTCTTAGCGACGAACTGTGCGATGGACTATCGGACTCTTGACGGTCCTCCAAGGTAGCCGTCAGGATTAAATAGAACCTGACATCTTGGAGCAGTCAGTGATGGTCCATGTGATGGACCATCAAACTTTCGATGGGCCATCAGTTGGACCCTCAACTTGGACACAGCATTTTAGAGTTTAAATTTTAAATTTTCTAAACCTGGGAGCATATAAATATCAAGTTAGGTTTTTATTATGGGGATTATTCTGAATCTTGTATATTTTTTACCTTAGTTTTCCATCTTTGAAACTCTCTGTAACGTAGAAATCTGTGAATCAAGCAAAACTTATGAATCTAATCATTCCATTTCTATTGAAGATTCAAGAACTAATTCCTATAACTTTTGTAAGTAAATTATGAATTTATTTATGAATAATACAAAGATTATTTCTTTTTCTTCTATGGAGATGTGTGGCTAAGCTCCCATAACTAGGCTTATGGGAACCTTGATGTGAAAAACTGATTTGGGTTGTGATTCTAATTGAGTTTCATGGGTAATGTACATTACATGAACCTTTCTTCATTTTATTAACTTGTTTTGGTTGTAAACTTGATAGGTGAGCCCAAGAACATCACCTGTCCAAATAGGAAAGTGCTTATTGGGAAAAGAAAGTGTTTACATGGAATTTAGAGGCTTTAACCTTTGAATTAATGGCAAATGCCTTAATAGGACTGACCTACATGAGAAAATAGTTAAATAATCAATGAATTCTTTAATTTTAAGAGAATTAAAGTATAAATTATCCATTTAGGTTGAGAAACTAATGGGTAAACAATAGGATTCAACTACTATTGCAATTAAAGTTATTAATTGGAACTCTAAAGTGATTCACAACCCTAGCTGTTGAAGCATCTCGGTAACCATAACTCTAGTTTGTTTAATATCATTGAATTACTACTTGTAAAAAGAATCATTGGTTAGAACAACTCTGTTAAAATTAATTAGAATACAATTCATAAATTAAAACCCTTTTTATTCAGGAACCTTTGATCAACAGTCTGATAACAATCACAATACTTAGTGAACACAGTAGTCCCTGTAGGATTCGACACCCAACCTAGTTGGATTCTATATTTGACAGCGGCCGCTTACTCTCTCATAAGAGAGATGTAATTTGGGCGTATCAAATTTTGGTGCCTTTGCCAGGGAATATGGTTTTCAATTAAATTTGTGTTTATTAATTGACCTTTGGTCAAGTTTCCTAAATTTTACTTTTTTTTGTTATTTTTGTTCTATGCAAGGTAGTTATTCTGTATGCCAAATACACGAAGATCGGTTGCACCATTATTACCAGTACATCCAAAACCGCAGTTAATTGGCATAATAGCAAACCCCCAAGACACTGAAAGACTAGTCGCTCTGGCTAGAGCTCAACTTAATCAGCATAATGACGACCAGCCGGCACGTTATCCTAATCTTGATGATGATAATTTAGGGGATAATAATTTGTTAGATCCTGTTAACCTAAGGTGTGCAGAGAATATGGCTGCACCAGTGTATTAGAATTCAAATAGGAATCATCCCTTTAGGGCTAGGCAGGATCGACAACCGGTATAGTTTGATCTAAATAAAGATGAAGATGGAATGAATGGAGCAGGTGCAATTGGAGCTAATATTCCTCTACCTCTAGCACTCGGAGCTAAATTCAATATTACTAGTACGATAATTCAACTCCTTCATCTTAAGGGGTTGTTCAGTGGTCTTCCAAGAGATGATCCAAACATATATTTAGTGAACTTTGTCACCATCTGCAAGTCTTTTGATAACCTAGGAGTGGGCCATAATGCCATTCTCTTGAATTTTTTCCCCTTGTATCTATCTGGAAAGGCGACACTGTGGCTCAATGGGCTGACTCCTAACTCTATCACTAACTGGAGGCAGCTGAAAGAGGTTTAAATAAAAAGGTTCTTTCTACCTTCCAGGAGGGTACAATTGAGAGATGAGGTTAGTAACTTCTAGTAGCTTCCCACTGAAGCTCTTCATGAGACTTGGGAGAGGTTTAGAAAGAAGCTGATGTAGTGCCTGAATCATAATATGATGGATATTCATTTGATAAAGACTCTTTATAGGACTTTAAACTCTATTACAAAGCCAGTTGTGGATAATGCTGCTGAAGAATCATTTGTGGATCTCATTTTTCCAAAGGCTTTGGAGATGCTTAATAGGATGACCAAACAAAGTTGAGCTTAGTATACCAGGGATTTTATGGTAGCAAGACCTACTGTGTCTGGTGGTATGACTGCAGAGCAACGTAAGAAAGAGGAGGAACGTGACCAGGACATGACATACTTAAAGACACAAATGGATTTACTGACTAAGCATATATTGTTTGAAAACACAGAGAAGGTGAAAGCTTTTGCATCTCAAGGTAGAGCTAACTCTGATTCATAAGAAGAGTTGAACTATATAAATAATCAGGGGTTTTTCAAGGCAATATCCAAGGAAATAAAGATTGGAACTTTTATGACAAGGTTGGTTAGAAGGATAGGGATCAACGAAACTAGAAGAACAAAAATGATAGGAGTGGACTATATGTACCTCTTGGAAGCAGCGATAATACTGGAACTAGCTATGGCAAGATGTCCATGGAGGACATAATGGAGAAATTATTAAAGGAAGTTGAGGCTACCAACTCTGAGGTGACTACTATGAAGAGTTATTTGTCTTCCATGAGTCAGTTGGTAAACTCACACTCTACTTCTATCAAACAGTTGGAGAAGTAAATAAGTCAACTCTTAGCAATATTGAATCAGAGGAAGAGTGTAACTTTGTCGAGCGATACTATTCAGAATCGTCAAAATAATGGCTCTTGCATGGCAATTACCACATAGAGTGGTAAGGTATTACCAATCTCTTCTGTGGCCAATGTTATGAATGCAGAAGTGATCAAAGAGGATGTTGAGCATGAAGAAAGTAATCCAGTAGAGTCTGAGAAATTGGACGGCATTGATATTTCTTCTACTCATCAGTAAGTTGATGAGTTAGAAAAATGGAAAGACAAGAAAGAGAAAGCAGTGGTGACTACTCTCCCAAAACTAGCACCTTCTTTTCCTCATAGATTAAAGAAGAAGGCTAATGATACAAAGTTTAGTAAATTCATGGCAATACTGAAGCAGCTGACAGTGAATGCGCCTTTGGTGGAGACACTTGAGCAGATGGCAGGATATGCTAAATTTATGAAGGATCTTGTAACGAAGAAGAGAGAAGTAAGCTATAAATAGGTGGATAATCTCTATCATTATAGGGCTATTTCTATAAGATCCTTGGTGCAGAAGAAGGCAAACCTAGGAGCATTTACCATCCCTTGTACAATTGGGTCTCTGGATTTTTCTAAGGTCTTATGTGATTTGGGAGCGAGCATCAATCTAATGTCGCTAGCTGTTTATAAGAAGTTGGGTTTGGGAGATCCCATACCCACAAATATGCGACTAGTGATGGCGGATAGGTCGGTAAAATAACCTATTGGTATTTTGTATGATGTGCTATTGAAGATGGTGAGCTTCATATTTCCTACAGATTTCATTATTCTGGATTGCAAGGTGGACTTTGAGGTACCCATAATCTTGGGTTAACCTTTTCTCACAATCGAAAGTGTGCTAATTGATTTTCCACCTAGTGAGCTCTTATTTAGGCCGAATGATGAAGTAGTGTGATTTGATGTGTGCCAATCTATGAAGCAGCATAAGGAGATGAGTGTATTCTCTATTGTGGATGTTTATTATGAAGATGAGCAGGAAGTACCAATAGAGAAAAAATTTGTTGTTGAGCCCTTAGCTACAGTTCTAATTAATTTTGATAGTGAGGGCATTAAAGAATATGAGAAGACTATTTGTGCTTTGAAGGGAATGGTATCATGTTATTATTCTCCCAAGAATCTTGATCTAGATCTAAAAAATTGCCCAACACCACCAGCTAGGCGGTCTATTGAGGAGCCACCAGTGTTGGAGTTAAAAGAATTGCCAGGTCATCTTCAATATGTGTTTCTAGGTAGTGGAAACACTTTACTTGTCATCATTGTAGTTGATTTGGGTGAGCATCAGGTGGAAGCACTTATTCTGTGCTTCGAAGATACAAAAGGGCTATAGGATGGACTATCGCAGATATTATTGGCATCTTTCCAGGTATTTGTACTTATAAAATTCAATTGGAGAAAAACTACACACCAACAATTGAGCACCAATGCCAACTTAACCCACTTATACAAGAGGTGATTAAGAAGGAAATCATCAAATAGCTTGATACAGGAGTTGTGTATCCTATTTCTAATAGTAAGTGGGTAAGCCCTGTGTAATGTGTGCCTAAAAAAGGGGGCATGAATATTGTAGGAAATGAGAAGAATGAGTTGATACCACTCAGACCTATCACTGAGTGGATATTTTGCATGGATTATCGAAAACTAAACTCATGGACGCTAAAGGACCACTTCCCAATGCCTTTTATGAATTAAATACTTGATTTGTTGGTGGGAAGAGGTTGGTATTGTTTTCTGAATGGGTATTCTGGTCATAATTAGATATCAATAGCCTCAGAGGACTAGGAAAACACAACATTCACGTGCTCATATGGAACGTTTACTTTTAAAATAATGTCATTTAGATTATGTAATGCACTCGCTACGTTTCAATGGTGCATGATGTCTATATTTCTGGATATGGTAGAAGACACCTTGGAGGTATTTATGGATGACTTTTCAGTCGTAGGTGATTCTTTTGAACTGTGTTTGATGAATTTGAGTAGAACCTTGCAGCGGTGTGAGGAGATCAATTTGATGCTTAATTGGAAGAAGTGCTACTTCATGGTGAAGGAGGGAATTGTTCTCTAACGCAAAATTTCATCAAAGGGAATAGAGGTCAATCGAGCTAAGGTCGAGGTTATTAAGAAGCTACCACCACCCATTTTAGTAAAGGGAGTGCATAGTTTCCTTGGTCATGCCGACTTCTATCAGAGGTTTATAAAGGACTTCTCAAAGATTGCAACCCACTTTGAAAACTTTTGGTGAAGGAAGCTAAGTTCTCCTTTGATGATGATTGATTGAAGGCATTTGAATGTCTAAAAGGGAATCTAGTTGATGCTCCTATAATTATTGCACTAGATCGGTCAAAACCATTTGAGATCAATTGTGATGCAAGCAGTGTTGTCCTTGGAGCTGTGCTGGAACAAAAGAAGGAAAAATTATTTCATCCGATCTATTATGCCAGCAAAGCACTGAATGGAGCTAAAAAGTACTACACTATCACATAACAGGAACTTCTTGCAGTGGTCTATGCCTTTGAGAAGCTTTGGGCTTATTTTCTATGAACCAAGGTGGTGGTCCACACTGACCATACAACCTTGCGATATTTGATGGAAAAAAGAATGTGAATCCAAGGTTAATTAGATGGGTATTGCTACTTCAAGAATTTGACTTTGAAGTCATAGATCGGAAGGGCTGTGGAAACCAAGTTATCGACCATTTATCTACGATTGAAGGGGAGCAAGAAGTTAGAGATGAGTTCGAGTTTAATGATGCATTTCCAGATGAAGAAATCTTGGCTGCTAAACTGGAAAAGATACTTTGGTATGCTGATTTTGCAAATTATATGGTGAGTGAAGTGATTCCAAAAAATCTTGTTTTCATCAAAGAAAGAAATTCCTCCATGATGTAACCCATTACTTCTTGGATGAACCGTATCTATTTTGGCGATGTGCAGATAATATCATAAGGAGGTGTGTTCCAGAAGTAGAGATGTTGAGTATTCTAGAAGCATGTCATGCTTCCCTATTTAGAGGTCACCATACAGGTGATAGGACTACTAGAAAGGTATTGCAGAGTCGCTACTATTGGATGACTTTATTCAAAGATGCGTATGTGTTCATGAGAAGATGTGACCAATGTCAGAGGTAGGGGTCAATCTCTAAGCACCATGAAATGCCTTTGACAAAAATATTTAAGGTAGAATTATTCAACGTTAGGGTCATCGACTTCATGGGGCCTTTTGTAAGCTTATACGGGATGAAATACATTCTAGTTGCTGTTGATTATGTATCAAAATAGGTTGAAGCCAATTCTTTGGCTGACAACGAAGGGAAGAGAGTAGTTGTATTCCTTAAAAGGAACATTTTCTCTCAATTTGGGGTTCTACACACCATTATAAGCGATGGTGGATCTCACTTTTGTAATCGTGTGTTTTGAGCTGCCTTAGCAAAGTATGGTGTTAAGAAACACAAGGTAGCGACCCCATACCACCCCTAAACTAGTGGGCAAGTGGAAATTTCAAATAGACAAATCAAAACTATACTTTCTAAAATAGTGAATGCTAGTAGACAAGACTGGTCTAGGAAGCTTGATGATGCCTTATGGGCATACATAACAGCTTTCAAGATACCAATAGGCATGTCACCATACCAGTTGGTTTATGGCAAGGCATGGAATTTACCAATTGAATTGGATCATAAGGCGTTGTGGGCACTTAGAAGGCTGAATTTGAATTGGACTAAGGCAGTACAGTTGAGATTAGGATAGTTGAACGAGATTGATGAATTCCATCTTGGGGTGTATGAAAGAGCTGATATTTACAAGGATAAGATGAAGAATTACAATGATCAGAGAATTGCAAAACGTGATTTTCAGAAGGGTGATTGGGTGCTTCTCTTCAAATCCAGACTAAAGCTGTTCCTAGGTAAGCTTAAATCAAAATGGTCGGGTCCATTCCAAGTTAATCAAGTCTACTTGTTTGGAGTAGTTGAACTTGCAAACAAAGACGGAAGTGTCTTCAAAGTGAATGGGCAACGACTGAAAATGTATATCGGTCCAATGGACTCAATAAAGTGCATAACTATTATCTATCTCAATAAAGTCTGAGTAATCGAGATAACTGCGTCTATCGCGACATTAAATTAGGTGCTAGTGGGATGCAACCAACCAAGTTTTTTTGTAATTGTAATCAAAGCTTATTTGTTATTTTTGTACAATCTGAGGTGTTTGTGGAGTGTGCAGGACCGAGATTGCTGAAAGAGAAGAGTTTTATAGTTGATAGGTGGTTAACGGGATAACTGACTGACCATCAAGGTACAGACAGACTGCCACTATCACCATCAAAGCCAAGGTAAAAAGTTGAACATTCTAGATAAGGCTTGACGGTTGAGTTGGTGGACCATCAAAACACTGACCAACCATTGGTCAAACCATCAACCTGAAGCTAAAATTCTGAGAGTCTGAAATAGACCGACAGAACACTCAATGAACCGTCACATCATTGACGGACCTTCAGAGTAACCGTCGCAATGAAACAGATTTGCCCAGTTTTTGATAAGATTCGATGGCCAACCTGGTGGACTGTCGAAAGTATGACGGACCGTCAGGTCAGCCGTCGTTGTAACCCTAATGCTAGGTTAGGTCGGGTTAAATCTGATGTCTATTTATACAACCCATACTTGACCCAAATTTTTTTTATAGATAAAATAGGGTAGTTACATACGTTGTAACCTCTTTAAATTTTACAACTGCCTAACTTTCTCTGAATTAAAAGTATCTGAAGGCAGTTACTCCCTCTAGGACTCCCCATCTTCTTCTTTCTCTTCTATTTAAACAATATCACCCTTCTCATCTTCTCATCAAAATTAAGGTTATCAATCATTAACAAGAGTTTAAAATTTCTTTCATTCCTACATTTACAAGAGAGAAGAGTGCAGTACTACACCATCAAGGTATGATCATAACCCTTTCTTCATTCTTTGAATGAAAAAATCATCAAGTGAATAAGCGTTTGGTTGATAAAATTTCATCTTGCTTTTCTATTCTGCTTTGAATTGTTGATGTTATGAGTTCTTAACTTTGGTATACGTTGTTTGGATGAAGTCTGAGTAACCCACGTGTTTAGAGTTGAAATATTTATGCTTAAATGGGAATGTGTTGTCATCACTATTCTGAAAATCATATGAAGTATGCTAGGTGTTCGAAAAAATACCTAACTGAAATGTTGAAATGAAAAGAGCTGCCAACGGTCAACTTGGCGGGCCATCAAACTTGCGGCGGCCCGCCAGGTGAACCATTGCAAAGAATCCACAGATGTCATACACTAAATAGTAGTGATGGACAATTATGTGGACCATCGATAACCTGACGGCCCGTCAGTTCAATCGCCGCAAAGGACTAAGAATTGGTACTCACTGGATAAGGCCAGACGATTAGTCTGATGAACCGTCAACCCTACAATGGATCGTCAGAGTGATTGTCAACCCAAAAATTTCACTATTTTGACCGATTTTGTTCTGTAAACTGATTCCTTACTCCTTTTTCAGGGACCATGGCATAAAAACTTTCATTGACTAGAGGCGGTGGTTGGGAAAAAGGTCGAGGTGAACCTTCTAGGAGCGAGGAGGCACCAGCCTTCAACACTGGCCAAAGATACCAAACACTTCCTACACTCTTCTAGTTTGAAAAGGAGAGTGATGGCAGAACTAGTAGTACTAGCTTAATCCCAGATGAGGCAAGGGTAGTCACATCTCGCCCTAAACCAGTTGAGGTCGAAACTAAGGCTACCAATACAGAGGCATAAGCTGAAGTAGCCAATATGGATACTGAGACTGAGGATGCCAACTTGATCAGATGTAAGGATCCTTAAATTAGAGAGGCCATCAGATGGCAACTCTATGGAGCAAGGGAAAAATTTTATGATGGTTTAGCACCGACAGTAAGTAGTTCAATCAAAAGGCCATTTATTGAGGAGCATCAGATTGTAATGAAAGAGTTCCACGAATATCCCGAGTTAGAGCATTATTTTAATGAGTACGAATTGGCATGGATGAGAAAGCGCCCTGAATAATATCAGCCAAATCTGGTTAGATAATTCTTTGCTAACTATTTGGTATTGGCAAAAAAATATGTTCCAAAGGGCTCAAAGATTTTAGATATATCGAACAGGGAGTCAGTGCCAGTCCAAGGAGTTACCATTGACAAATCGGCCTGAACCATCAATAGGATATTGTTTGGGCCAGACTATGAAGCCTCACCTGCTATTCCAGAACTTGAGTACCAACTGCATAATACATCTACCCAAAGATCCTAGTTGGGTGGAGTGTTTACTGATGAAGGTAATTCTTCCTAGGCAACAAACCCGCATGAGCGTATAGCATAGTTTTCCCTTAGCTTCAGAGCTAAATTTTGGTGGGCTGTGGTTCAATTGAGACTTATGCCAACTAGAGGTGATGCTAATCTAGATATTCACCGGGTTGTACTTGTTGCTGGTTTGCTTTCAGGACTAAAGATTGATTTTTGTCAGATCATTGCCGATGAGCTATTTATGAGAGCACATAAGGTGGCCAGTGCTCTACCATTCCTTGCTTAATTATGAAATTATGTAGGTAGGCAGGTGTGCCTTTGATTCATGGGGTGGATAATGAAGTCTGTACGATACATAAGAAGGATATTGAGAAGTCTAAAGATGACTCAAAGTTTGAAATAAGGGTCACCAAACCTCCAGCCTATCAAACGCAATCAGCCCCATCCCCATCCCCAGCCCCTAATACTTTAAAGATTCCAACAGGTATGCTGTTGCCAATTACCACTTACGTACCACCTGATTGTGTGCCATCAAATGCATCCATAGGGTCAGAATCTGCACCACCAATAGGTGGGGAAGAATTTGCAGAATATAGGTTGACGCAGGAAAACTTTGCCAAGTCTGTGAAATTGCAAAAGAAATTCAAGAAGCAGCTTGACACTTGGGCTGCAGAATTCAAGCCTTTTGTTGACAGAATTATACCTGAGGCAATCCGTCCATTCGAAGACATTCAGATGAGGATGGATCATACAGAGGAGAGAATCAACAAAAGATTGGATTCACTGTCCATTCTAGACTTTCCAAGGTTCATGGCAAAGTTTAAGAAAGCATAAGCTGACATCAAAGAGTTGAAGAGCAGGCAGCCACAGCGGCCCACTTTTGATCCAACCCTGGTAATGAGTGATAAAGACGAGAGAATTCTTGACCTAATTAGAAGACCACTGAAATACAAGGGAAAGAAACAGATAGATGAATGTGCCGAACAAAAAGCTGAAAAGAAACGAGGGAGAGAGGCTATGATGCCAGAGGAGCGAGAGCATCATGATATGAAGGAATCCAAGAAAAGATCAAGAAAAGATAAAGATACAAGAAGGAATAGAGTATAAGATGAAGTGCTGGAGTGTATACTAGTTCCGCCCCAGTTAGGGGGCAAACTTCAGACCCAGTCCGGGATGCGGTACTTTTAATTTTGGAGGGAGAGTTTTTGAGTACCCCCACCACCATGGGGGTCAACGTTGCAGCAGGTGAGGAAACAGGTTCCTCACCACACTTCACAAATACCTCAAATGAATAAGAGGAAATATAATTATACCCATTTTTTTGTACTTTTATTTGATGCTTTGAGGACAATGCATATATTTTTCTGTGGGGGTGGTGTACTTGTACCATGGGGGCTGTGTTGCCAAAGTTCTTTTCCTTCTCATGTGCTATCTAGGAGAATCGGTATGTCTAGGATTATGTTTAAGTTTGTATTTTTCTTTTCTAGGATTAAGTTTAGGTTTACATTTTTCAGTTCTTAAGTCCTGTTCTATTTGTTAATGTTGGTCTATTAAATAAAAGTGTCATTTATGTTAGCACCTTGTTATGAATATGGATGATGAATGATGTTGGAATGAGGCTATGAATTTACTCGTGTGACTGTTTACTTTTGTCTTCTTGCATATGTGAATAACTATTAGTGAATCTGTAATTGGCATTAACTTATAAAATATACATGACATGTGATGCAAATCTTAAGAATAGTTACATAAGTTTGACTCAGTTGCCTGTGTGTGCAAGTATTTGTATTAGTTCTTACATAGTGTAGTACCTAGAACTTGTGTGGTTCTATTGATGTTATTTTATAGTTGATGAAATAAGAAATGATAGCAGCCCTCCTTGTACATTTAGTCCACTTATCCAAACTAATTAACCCCACCAAAAAGAATTTTCCTTTATTGAACCCTTTTTTGTGCCTATGTTAATTTTTCTTCGTCACCAATCACTCTAGTTAACTCTCGTTAACTTGTTAACACCTAGCTCTGGCCCTATCCCAATAGTGGGCATTGTAAACCTAAACATAGGAAAAATACCTAAGTTAAGGGTGGTTATTGTCAAGCTGTTAGCTGTCTAAGGAGAAGTTGGTTAAGAATGTGATCTAGAGCATCCGACCCTGGTCTACTCAAGACACTGTGCACCTTGACTGATTGGATCAGCATAAGTTGAGGGTCATTGATGCTTGTGTGTATAAAAAAAGAGTTGCTAGGGTTAAGTTGTCACGACCCGAACCGGGGCCCTGGTCGTAACGGACATCCCAAACCAAGAAGGCCCGGGCATCCCTATCTAACTAGTAATCATGCACAAAATTCATATAATAGAGGGAAAATTCAGAATTATTTAACTGAATGGAATCATGGTCATAAGTTTGATATAAATTCAACAAAGGTAAATGAAATCCAAAACTATCTAATGATATCTGAAAGCCGTCTGCAAAATCTTTACTACATGACTAATAAAACAGTCTGAAAACTAGGACAAGGCTCCCAGTAAACCAAAACCATAACTGATAATAAATGTCTGAAAATTACTAGGCCTTCTAAAATATAGAAGGCTCACCGACTAGACCCTGCACTTCTGTCTGAAGAAATCTACTGCTTATCAGAACCCCTAGACTGTGCCTCAGAACCTGAAAGGTAGGGGGTCAATACTAATGTACTAGTATGCAGAGCAATCCAAAATAAAGATTTTAATATAAATAAAATAATTGAGAGCTAGTCATAAAACATCACATACGATATAAATTCCAAAACACATGGGCATCTTTGATAATTATAAAAATTTTCTGTCAATACAGCCTCTGATCTTTGTATTACTTCTGAGTTAGGTGTCACTCCCCTACAAGACTGATATTCCATGGGCTATGGAATCCGCCATTGACTCCGCAGGGAAGCCCCCAACCTAAGTGTACCGCAAGGGTTGGAGTGTTTGAGTTTGATACGCCACAGGGCACTAGGCCAACGTATAATAATATACCCGAATCGGCAAATCATGGTTTTGGACAATGAGTTGTCTTAACTTGTACCTTCTTCGGGGAACCACCTAAGCTCTCTTTATGCCTAATTTTAGTATATTTTGAAACATACATCATTCTAGTTTCAAAAATCTGAAAATCCAATTTCAAACATGCATTTTATTTTGTTCTGAATTAACATGGCATTATCTGAGTTGGTGTCGTCACACTAAGACTTGAAAGTTCTTTTTCTGAGCCATAATGCATCATGCATGATTATTTCATCAAAACTCAATTCAGACCACCCAAACATGCAAATAGTATAAGAAATTTCATGTTCCAAAACATAAGTCAAAACTATGTAAGAATTCTTCAAACATATGATGGTCATGTGCTTTTGGAAATACCATGCACTCTTTCATTATATGTATATTCAACATTTTTCTACATGCATAACCCTCTCTTTTGATTTCACAATCATGTTCGAATCATAGTATAAATCAAGACCTTTCATATCATGCTTTTCAAAAAATTCTATATCATACGAATAATGGGAAAAATCATAACAAGAGATGGATTCATTATAATTCATTCTTTCAATTGAATATTCATCCTTAAAAACATGCATATATATATATATATATAGAATTTCAAATCAATTTGAGGAAAGGCCTAAAGACCAAACAATGTCATTGAGACTTCTAAAACATGATTATAAATCATAAATCTAAAACCCTTTTCTTAAAATCATGATTTCTATGCCCATGAGATTTTTAGAAAAACCCCATGTACCTCAATTTAGGAATTTGATGAATGATTATTGAAGCCTACGATTTGGGTATTCCAAATCTTCAATTAGTTTTGAAAACCCACGGTTGAATCTTGAGTTATTTGGATTTTTAGTTTGAAACCCTAGAGAGTGTTCTTGAGTAATTTGGATGACTGTGAATATATTATGGTGTCTTTGGGATTAAATCCCGTGTTTAAGCTGATACGGGGAGTGAAAAATACCTAATGTGCCCTTAATGAGACGGAATAATAATATAACTGGGAGCTTAATTTTATGGGCCACCGCGACGTGGAGTCATCTCATTGTCCAACTGGTTGGGACCTAAAGCTTCAGCACAATGCACCACAATCACGCTAGGTTACTGGAATTTGACAATTGTTAAATAGACCCCCTCTGCGATGCGCCAAGAACCAAAATAATGGTGTTTTATGACTAGGACTTAAATTATCCATAACTTCTTGCTCGGGTATCAGATTTGGGCGAATCATATATCAATGAAAAGATCATTCAATTTTCCACATGATAAAAAGTCAAAATTAGTAAAATTATATGTGGTTTAATCTTTACTCACTTTGAAAGTCAAAAAAATGAGACTAAGTCTCTTTGACACCATTCTAGTCATTTAACACTAAGAGCATATTACCATGAGTTAATGCATTAATGATGCAGGATATTACTGTAATACCCGTACCTTTACTTACCTTAAAAATCATCTCAAGGATGTTAGAACTTTATTTGAAATAAGAATTCATTATTATACACGTGGTATTTCCATAATTTTCATTTCCTATCATGTCAAAAGTTGAATAAGCTTTCCATCGATATATAATTGGCTCAATTCTAACACCCGGGCGAAGTGTTAGAGCCTTTTTAGTGAGGCAGTGTTTGACCTGAGCCTTTAGCGCATTGCGGAGATATATCAAATGGCAATTGTCAAATTTCAGTATTGCTCCATGATACAAGGACGTTGCGCCAAACTTTCAGGTCGTAGATAAGGTGGAAACATGATAGCTTCACATCGCGCCACCGTGCAGTTTCCCAATTGTCAATTTCCAGTGACACGGTGTGATAGCGTCGTGTCGGGCCAAGGGCCCAATTCAGAAAATTTTACTGAAAATTAAATTACATGTCTAGGGTTAAAGGGATCAATTTGCCCCCCTATATAAGCTTCCAAACACTGGATTTTGCCCTTATTCATCCAAAATATTAATGTTTTTCTTAAATACTCTCAAGAACTCAAGCTAGGGTTTTCATAGAAGGTCCAATTTCAAGAAAGTTTCACTATCAATCTTCACAAAATCATGAACTAAGGTATGCATAGTGTTCATTCATGGACTTCTTTCATCCATGAAGTCCAAGAATCCTTTTTAACTACAAGTTATGAATTTTATTCATGTTTTCATGCTTTGTATGCTCTCTTTCATGTTATTAAATAAGGAATTGATTTATATTCCATGATTTGATGATAAATTCCATGTGGGTTGATTAGTATAGATAAAGATTTATGAAATCTCATGACTAAAACCTTGTATGATGGAATTGAAATTGAAGCATGATGTTTAATTTTTGTATGATGTGCGTTACATGTACTATGCATACAATATGTTTGATTAAATGCCTAGATGAAGAAAAATTGTCTAACTAGCATGATATCATGAAATCCCCGTGTACGTACAAGTTTATGCCTATTACATGTTTGATGAAAGGCTCCTATGAAGGTAGTATGTATTATGATGATAGTCAAGTCTTCAAGTAAATCATGCTATGTTAGTTCTCTTCTATCGAGTCCTGGGGGTACTTGTACTCAAAATATTAGCTGTTTGCCTAGAACCATGTCATGTTTTTCATGATATTCTCAGTCAAGCTATGAACTCTTAGACTTCAGATAGTCTTATGACTCAGGAAAAATCTCCATGATCTCATGACTCAGTCAATTGTCATATATTAGTAGTATTCCATTAGCCATGGAAATTCAGTAACTCAGTCCATGCTCAGTTCAGTTTTGTAAATCATGTCCAGTGTCCATTCGGATGGGAGTAGGAATTAGCACCGAGTGAACCCAAGGATGGGGACTCACCTGTTATATGAGGGTGTGATTCCTAGAAGCAATTCTTGTGTTCCAGAACTATATATCCAACATAGGTTGAGACATTGTAGCCTTCTATATGAGGGTAAATGAGGTGTCTTAACCTGTTATGTGAGGGTTCCCACCATTCTCGCTAGAGTTACTTGTTATATAAGGGTTACTCACATGTTTTCCTTATCAGTGGTGTGGTATTGACACCCTTCCAATTAGGGAATAGATTGAACCCCAGCTCAACTATTAGAGCACATTTGGGGCATGTCGGTTAGATACTACTTCCCATAATTTCATGTTACAAAATCAGGACTGTCAGATACAGTCAATTAGTTTCAGTAATAGAACTTAGATCGTTCTTCAAATTTCAGGACTATTAGATACAGTCAACTCAGATACAGTATGGAACTTAGATAGTTTCATCAGATTTAGGACTTTCAGCTATAGTTACCCATGTTATCAGTTATACTCAGATATAGTCACCCATATTATCAGTTATACTCAGATACAATCACCCATGTTATCAGCATTATTCAAATATATTCCTTTATGTTATCAGTCATATTATTTACTAGCATATCATGTTATTAGTATACAGACTCAAAAAACATGAAATCACATTGTCAGTTATAGTTATGTATTTATGCATGTATTCTCACGTTCATGTTAGATAGTCAGTTAGCATGAATATGTGAACCATTACATATATCCTACCTCACATGTATACTCGGTATATATATACTGACGCATTTGCGCTATGGTGCTTTCTTTTTATGTTACACCATTAGTTCAGAGACACGAGTTCCAGATCAGCAGTAGATTCCAGATTCAGCAGTTAGAGTAGAAGTGATTCCTCATCCTTTGAGGTCATAATGATTTTTAGTATCTCATTGATTAGCTATTGGTTGGAGCTAGTTAGGGATATGTCCCATCAACTCCTTATTCAGATTCTTCAAATAATAGAGGCTTTCAGACTAGATACAGACTATCATGTTTTAGACTTCATTTTTGTTTTGGGTATTCTATTACCCCACACAGATGTTACGTTATTCAGTTATGTTCATGATCAAACCTTATGTCCTTTCAATGCATATTTCCATATTATTAAGTTATCTTATATAGTATACAGGTACAGATATCAATCATGGGTTAGCTTGTGGTCCCTAGGGATCATGAGCACCGTGTAGCATTTCGGTTCAGTAAATTGGGTCGTTACAAACTTGTTATCAAAGCCTAAGGTTCAATAGAGTCCTAGGAAGTCTGAAAGTCGCATCTAGTAGAGTCTTGTACATGGGTGTGTTGCGCGCCACATTTATGTGCATGAGGCTATGAGATGTTTTAAGAACAGTTTCCCTTCTTTCAGTATTTATTTTGTGCCAGTGAGCATAATCTCAAGTCAGTCTCTTAGTGTAATCCTCTTCTTCTCTTTATTTCAGAATATGCCTCCTAAGAGAAGAAATCAGTCAGCCCCTCAGCCTGAAGAACCTCTGGGCGATCATGTTTCTCATGCGGAGTTCAGGACCGCATTTACCACTCTTGCTCAATCAGTTGCTGCTTATAATGAATGGCCAACAGTTGTTCCATCCAACCCAATGGCCAACTCAGCTGCAGCGAGGATTTAAGACTTTACCTGAATGAATCCTCCAACCTTTCTTGAGTCTATGGTAGATGAAGACCCTTAGGAATTCTTGGATCAAGTTCAAAAAGTGACAGACTCCATGGGGTTGACTACTATTGAGAGTGATGAGCTAGCTGTATACCAGTTACAGGATGTGGCTCATGCTTGGTTCAAATAGTAGAAGTCTAAAAGATCAGATGATACAGGTCCTATAGAGTGGGAGGAGTTTGTCACTGTATTCTTAGACAGATTCTTTTCGCAAGAGCTTAGAGAAGCTAAAGTGCTAGAGTTCATCAACCTCAGGAAGGGAAATATGACAGTGAAAGAGTATTCTTTTATGTTTACTCAATTACCCAGGTATGCCCCTCATGTGGTTGCAGACAGTAGATCCAAGATGAGTAAGTTCACTTCAAGGGTGAACGACAATATGGTTAATGAGTGCAGATCTGCCATGCTGAATAGTGACATGACCTTAATTAGACTTATGACTCATGCTTAGCAGATAGAGGAGCATAAAATTAAGAAGAGGGAAAAATAAAATAAGAGAGTGAAGACAGGTAGTTTAAATTTTGGTCAGCCTCAGTCAGAAGGAGGAAACCATTTCCAGTTTCATCCTAAGTCATTAGTTCCAGCTCCCTCTACAGCCAATACTCCAGTTCCTAAGTTCAGAGAGGGTAACAAAGATATAGCGCCAGGCTCTAAGATCCAGGGCAGTGTTAGTAGTGCCCGCACCTATCCTCTTTGCCAAACTTGCGGTAAGCACCATCAGGGTATGTGTAGAGCAGGTAGTGGCATTTGTTTTGGTTATGGCAATCCAGGATATAGAGTTAGAGACTGTCCATAGCCAGTTCCTCAAGGTCAGCAAAATCACTCTTCTGCTTAGTCGGTCGCCCAAATCAGTAGGGTGCCACTTCCAGTGCTACTAGCGGGTAACGCCCAAATCATCCCTATGCTCTTCAAACTCGACAGGATCAGAAAAGTTCTTCTAATGTAGTTACTAGTACGTTATAGATCTTTCATGTGCATGTTTATGCTTTGATAGATCCAGGAGCTTCCTTGTCTTTCGTTACTCCTTATATAGCAGTTTATTTTGCAATCAATCCTAAAATTCTAGTAGAGCCCTTCTCAGTATCTACCCTAGTGGGTAAAACCATCAAAGCCCGGTGGGTATACAGGAACTGCCCAGTTATGATATTTTAGAAAGTCACTTCAGCAAACTTAGTCGAATTAGAGATAACTAATTTTGATGTCATTCTCGACATGGATTGGCTTCATTTCTGCTATGCCACAGTCGACTACAGAAACAGAATATTTAGTTTTAGTTTCCAAATGAACCCATCCTAGAGTGGAAGGGTAGTATATCCACTTTCAGGGGTCAACTTGTTTCCTACGTTCAGGTAAGGAAATTGATATCTAAGGGATGTGTTTATCATCTAGTTCATGTTAGAGATTCTAGTTTTGAGGCTCCTAGTCTCAAATCAATCCCAGTATTGAATGAATATTCAGATGTCTTTCCCAAAGATCTTTCAGGAATTCCTCCCAAAAGGGAAATAGACTTCGGTATTGATCTTCTTTTAGACACTCAGCCTATCTCTATTCCGTCATACTCAAGGAGCTGAAAGAACAGTTGAAGGATATCTTAGATAAGGGATTTATCAAACCCAACATTTCCTTGTGGGGCATACCAATCTTATTCGTGCGTAAGAAAGACGGTTCACTCAGAATATGTATAGATTACCATCAGCTTAATAAGGTTACGGTTAAGAATAAGTATCCTCTTCCCAGAATCGATGACTTGTTTGACCAACTTCAGGATGCCAGTTATTTCTCTAAGACAGACCTCAGATCTGGCTATCATCAGCTCAGAGTTAGAGAATGTGACATCCCAAAAATAGCTTTTCGTACCCGGTATGGTCACTTTGAATTTTTAGTCATGTCATTTGGTCTTACCAATGCCCCAGCATCTTTCATGGACTTGATGAACCATGTGTTCAAACAGTACTTGGACATGTTCATCATAGTCTTAATAGATGATATTCTAGTCTATTCCCACACTGAGCGAGATCATGCAGACCATCTCAGAATAGCACTTCAAACCCTCAGAAATCATTAGTTATTTGCCAAATTCAGTAAGTGCAAATTTTGGCTAAGGTCAATAGAATTCCTTAGCCATATTATTTCTTGTGATGGCATTAGAGTTGATCCTCAAAAGACCGAAGCAGTAAGAAATTGGCCTCACCCTATTTCTCCATCAGATATCAAGAGTTTCTTGGGTTTAGCTAGCTATTACAGATAGTTTGTTGAGGGATTTTCTTCTATTGCATCTCCTATGTCCAGATTGACTCAGAAGAAGGTGAAGTTTCAGTGGTTAGATTCATGCCAGAAGAGTTTTTAGGAATTAAAGACTCGACTTACCTCAACTCCAGTTCCAGCTCTTCCAGATGGTTTAGACAGTTTTGTAGTTTATTGTGATACATCTAGAGTAGGTTTAGGTTGTGTCCTCATGCAGCATGGTAAGGTAATAGCCTACGCCTCCAGATAACTTAAACCCCATGCGAGGAATTATCCTACTCATGATCTTAAGTTAGCAGCAGTAGTCTTTGCCTTAAAGATTTGGAGGCATTATCTCTACGGAGTTCATGCAGAAATCTTCACAGATCATAAGAGCCTTTAGTATGCCTTTTCTCAAAAAGATCTCAATCTTCATCAAAGAAGGTGGTTAGAGCTCTTAAAAGATTATAACATGAGTGTTCTCTAGCATCCGGGAAAGGCCAACATAGTGGCTGACGCTCTTAGTAGACTACCCATGGGTAGTATTTCTCATGTTGATGATAGTAAGAAGAAGTTAGTCCAGGAAGTCCACCAGCTTGCCAGACTAGGCATTCTCTTAGTTGACTCTTCAGAAGGCGGTGTATGTGTTCAGAGTAGTTCAGAATCATCTCTAGTTTCTAAGGTGAAAGAAAAGCAAGATAAGGATCCTAGCTTTGTCAATCTAAAAGAGTCAGTTCAGAATCAGAAAATAAAGGTTTTCACCCAAGGGGGAGGTGGCGTCTTCCATTGTCAAGGTCGTTTATGTGTTCCAGGTGTAGATGACCTAAGGCAGCAAATTCTTACAGAAGTGCATGGTGCGCATTACTCTATTCATCCAGGGGCCACTAAGATGTACCATGACTTGCGGGAGATCTATTGGTAGAGTGGTATGTAGAGAGATATTTCAGAGTTTATGGCTAAGTGCTCTGCATGTCAGCAAGTTAAGATAGAGCATCAGAAGCCTAGTGGTCCTATACAGGATTTTAGTATTCCTATTTGGAAGTGGGAAGTTGTGAACATAGACTTCGTGATGGGTTTGCCTTGAACTCATCGTCAGCTTAATTTAGTCTAGGTCATTGTAGATAGAATTACCAAATCAGCTCTTTTCCTTCCAGTTCATACCTCTTATTTAGCTGAGAATTATGCCAAGCTCTACATTAAGGAGCTGGTCAGATTGCATGGTGTTTTGTTGACTATTATCTCAGACAAAGGTACCCAATTTACCTCTTATTTTTGGAAAGTATTCCAAAAGGGTCTTGGTACCCAAGTTTATCTCAGTACAACCTTTCATCCTCAGATGGATAGTTAAGCAGAAAGGACCATTCAGACTTTGGAAGATATGCTAAGGGCGTGTGCAATTGATTTCAAGGGAAGTTAGGATGACCACTTACCTTTGATTGAGTTTGCATACAACAACTATCATTCTAGTATTCAGATGTCTCCATTCGAAGCTCTCTATGGTAGGAGATGTAGATCTCTAATTGGTTGGTTTAAAGTTAGTGAGGCTTCAGTCATAGGTCCGGACTTAGTATTCGACGCCTTAGAGAAAGTTCAGTTAATTAGAGAAAGACTCTGGGCTGCTCAGAGACGATAGAAGTCTTATACAGATGTTCTTAGAAAGGATCTTGAGTTTGAGATTTGTGACTATGTCTACCTCAATATCTCTCCTATGAAGGGAGTGAAGAGATTCGGCAAGAAGGGAAAGCTCAGTCCCCGATATGTCAGTCCCTTCAAGATTCTCAGTCATTTTGGCAAGGTAGCTTATGAGCTCGAATTACCTTCAGATCTAGCCTCAGTTTATCCAGTCTTCCATGTATCTTTGCTCAAGAAGTGTATAGGTCACCCATCAGTCGTAGTCCCTATTCATAGCATAGATGTTCAGAATAGCCTCTCTAATGAAAAGATTCCAATTGAAATCTTAGACTATCAGACTCATAGATTGAGGAACAAAGAAGTCCCTCTAGTTAAAGTTCTTTGGCGAAATTAGTCTGTCAAGGGATCTACCTAGGAAGCAGAAGCAGATATGCGTACCAAGTACCCTCACTTTTTCCTCGCCAACTCAGATCAAGCTCAAGGTAAAAGTTCTCTTTAAGCTTAGTCAGTTTCATGATTAGTGTACATCACTAACTTAGTATTCAGTATCATGTTCATGTTCCCATGATAATCTTGGTATTAAGTACCACCGCATATTCAGTCATCCATTCATGTATCAGATCAGTTATATAGTTATGCATCAGACATGTATTCTCATTATGAGAAAACTTAGTTCTTCAGAACTTTTAGTTATGCATTTATGAATCAGTTACGCGTGTATTAGATATGCATATTCAGTATGTTATGTTCAGCTTGTCAGTCATTTCTGTCATGAGATCATGATCCAATTATTCATGTTCAGCTTATTTTTTCCCCTCTCAGTCAGTCTCATTTGAGGATGAATATTCTCAAGGGGGAGATATTATAATACCCGTACCTTTTCTTAGCTTGAAAATCACCTCAAGGATGTTAGAACTTGCTTTAAAATAAGAATTTATTATTATACATGTGGTATTTCCATAATTTTCACTACCTATCAGGTGGAAAATTAAATAAGCTTTCCATCGATATATAATTCGCCCAAATCCGACACCCGGGCGAAAAGTTAAAGCCTTTTTAGTGAGGCAGTGTTTGACCTAAGCCTTCAACACGTCACGGAGATAACTCAAATGGAAATTGTCAAATTCCAGTGTTGCTCCCAATACTGGCATGTCACACCAAACTTCTAGGTCATAGACAAGGTGGCTACACAATAACTCCACATCACACCACCGTGCAATTTCCAGTGACACGGTACGATAGCGCCGCGTCGCGCCAAGGGCTCAATTCAGAAAATTTTACTGAAAATTAAATTATGTGTCCAGGGTTAAAAGGGTCAATTTGCCCCCTATATAAGCTTTCAAACACGGGATTTAGCCCTTATTCATCCAAAATATTAATGTTTTTGTTAAATACTCTCAAGAACTCAAGCTAGGGTTTTCATAGAAGGTCTAATTTCAAGAAGCTTTCACCATCAATCTTCACGAAATTATGAACTAAGGTATGCATAGTGTTCATTCATGGACTCCTTTTGTCCATGAAGTTCAAGAATTCTTTTTAACTACAAGTTATGGATTTTCTTCATGTTTTCATGCTTTGTAGGTTCTCTCTCATGTTGAAAAATAAGGAATTGATTTCTATTCCATGATTTGATGATAAATTCCATGTGGGTTGATTAGTATAGATAAAGATTTACGAAATCTCATGACTAAAACCTTGTCTGATGGAATTGGAATTGAAGTATGATGTTTAATTGTTGTATAATGTGCTTTACATATACTATGCCTACAATATGTTTGATTAAATGCGTAGATGAAGGAAAATTGTCTAACTAGCATGATATCATGAAATCCCCATGTTCACAAGTTTATGCCTATTACATGTTTGATGAAAGGCTCCTATGAAGGTAGTATGTATTATGATGATAGTCAAGTCTTCAAGTAAATCATGCTATGTTAGTTCCCTTCTATCGAGTCCTGGGGGTACTTGTACCTAAAATATTAGCTGTGTTCCTAGAACCATGTTATGTTTTTCACGATACTCTCAATCAAGCTATGAACTCTTAGACTTTAGATAGACTTATGATCACGATACTCTTAGTTAAGCTATCAGTAGTATTCCGTCAGCCACGAAAATTCAGTAACTCAGTCCATGCTCAGTTCAGTTTTGTAAATCATGTCCAGTGTCCATTCGGATGGGAGGGAATTACCACCGAGTGAACCCAAGGATGGGGACTCACCTGTTATATGAGGGTGTGATTCCTAGAAGCAATTCTTGTGTTCCAGAACTATATATCCAACATAGGTTGAGACATCGTAGCCTTCTATATGAGGGTAGATGAGGTGGCTTAACCTATTATGCGAGGGTTCCCACCATTCTCGCTAAAGTTACCTGTTATATGAGGGTTACTCACATGTTTTCCTTACCAGTGGCGTGGTATTGACACCCTTCCAATCAGGGCATAGATTGGACCCCAGCTTAGCTATTATAGCACATTTGGGGCATGTCGGTCAGATACTACTTCCCACAGTTTCATGTTATAGAATCAGGACTGTCAGATACAGTCAATCAATATCAGTAATAGAACTTAGATCGTTCTTCATATTTTAGGACTGTCAAATACAGTCAACTCAGATACAGTATGGAACTCAGATAGTTATATCAGATTCAGGATTGTCAGCTATAGTCACCCACGTTATCAGTTATACTCAGATACAGTCACCCATGTTATCAGCATTATTTATATATAGTCCTTTATGTTATCAGTCATATCAGTTACTAGTACGTATCAGTATACAGACTTAAAAATTATGAAATCATATTGTCAGTTACAGTTACGTATTTATGCATGTATTCTCACATTCATAGTAGACAGTCAGTTAGCATTATTCATGCATGTGAACCATTACATATATCTTACCTCACATGTATACTCGGTATATATATACTGACGCATTCGCGCTATGGTGCTTTCTTTTTATGTTACACCATTGGTTCAGAGACACGAGTGCCAGATCAGCAGTCGATTCCAGATTCAGCAGTCAGAGTAGAAGTGAGACCTCATCCTTCGAGGACATAATGATTATTAGTATCTCATTGATTAGCTTATTGGTTGGAGCTAGTTTGGGGACACGTCCCATCAAATCCTTATTCAGATTCTTCAGACAGTAGAGGCTTTCAGACTAGATACAGACTATCATATTTTAAACTTTAGTTTTGTTTTGGGTATTCTATTACCCCACACAAATGTTACGTTATTCAGTTATGTTCATGATCGAACCTTATGGCCTTTCAGTGCATGTTTCCGCATTATTAAGTTATCTTATGCAGTATATAGGTACAAATATCAGTCATGGGTTAGTTTGTGGTCCCTCGGGGTCATGAGCACTTTGTAGCATTCCGGTTCAACAAATTGTATCGTTGTAATTACATTATCCCCCCCTTGGGGATCATTCATCCCCGAATGATGATGCAGAACATAGACAAGTACGATTTAAGGTATATTAAGACCGTAAAAGAATAAATCAAGAATTGTACCTTCCATTTCGTCATTCACCGAATCAAAAAGGTTTGGGTATTTTGCTCTCATGTCATCTTCTGATTCCCAAGTTGCTTCTTCAACTTTCTGATTTCTCCACAACACCTTAACCGACACTATCTCTTTGCTCCTCAACTTTTGAACTTGGCGATCTAAGATTGCAATAGGTTCCTCTTTATATGCTAATGAGTCTATCACCTTGATCTCCTCTACAGGCAATACTGGGGAATGATTTCCAATATATTTCTTTAGCATGGATATGCAAAATACCGGATGAACAGAACCCAGATCTGCAGGCAACTCTAACTCATACGCAACTACACCTATCCTTCTCAAAATCTGGTATGGTCCTATATAGCTAGGACTCAGCTTCTCTTTCTTCCCAAATTGTATAACTCCCTTCATAGGGGAGACTTTTAGAAATACCCAATCACCAACTTTAAATTCTAGCTCTCTTCTTCTAACATCGGCATAGGATTTTTGTCTACTCTGGGCTATCTTAAGTCGTTCTCTAATAATCTTTATGTCCTCCATTGCCTGATGAACAAGATCAGGCCCAAACAACTGAGTCTCACCCACTTTATACCACCCTATTGGCGACCTATATTTTCTCCCATATATTGCCTCAAAAGGAGCCATCTTAATATTGGCATGATAACTGTTATTATATGTGAACTCTATCAATGGCAAGTGATCTACCTAAGTACCTTTGAAGTTAATCACGCAGGCCCTCAAGGGTCTGAATGGTGCGCTTAGCTTTCCCATCAGTCTGAGGGTGGAATGGAGTACTCAGATTCACTTGGGTACCTAAACCCCTCTGAAAAGATCTCTAAAATTGAGATGAGAATTATGTACCTCGGTCAGATATAATGGATACAGGTGCTCCATGCAAGCGGACTATTTCTTTAATGTAAATCTTGGCATAATCATCTCCCGAATAGTTGGTCCTCATAGGAAGAAAATATGCTGACTTGGTCACCCTGTGAACAATCACCCAAATAGAATCATAATAGTTTTGGGATCTCGAAAGTCCCATAATAAAGTCCATATTGATCATCTCCCACTTCCACAAAGGCAAAGCTCTTGGGACTTACCACCTTGCTTCGTATGTTCTACTTTAATTTACTGGCAGTTTAAACTCTTGGAAACATAATTAGCCATATCACGCTTCATATTATTCCACCAATATAAGGTCTTTAGATCATGTTACATCTTAGTAGAGCCTGGGTGAACAACATACTTCGAAGTGTGAGCTTTTTCAAGGATTCTCTTTCATAACCCATCTATATCTGGCATACATAGTCGACCCTGATATCTCAAAATACCATCACCACCTATTTCAAAAGTCATCACCTTCTGCTGACCCACACCTTTCTTGATCTACATTAAGATGGGATCTTCAACCTACTTCTCTTTAACTTCTGTACAAAGGGAAGATTTAGCTACCTCATGAACAACCACTCCCTCATCTTTGGAATCCAAAAGTCGTACTCCTAGATTTTCAAGCTGGTGAATATCTTTCACCATCTCCTTCTTTCCCTTTTCAACATGAGAAAGACTGTCTATTGACAATCTTTTAAGGGTGTCGGTTACCACATTTTCCTTGCCTGGATGGTAGTGCAGGCTCATGTCATAATCCTTTAAAAGCTCCAACCAACGCCTTTGCCTGAGGTTTAATTCTTTCTGCGAGAAAACATACTATAAACTCTTGTGGTCAGTAAATATATCAACATATACCCCATAGAGATAATGCCACCATATTTTAAGCTCAAACACCACAGCCGCTAACTCCAAGTCATGGGCAGGGTAATTTCGCTCATGAACCTTCAACTGCCTAGATGCATAGGCCACCACCTTATCGTGCTGCATAACTACACACCAAGTCCCACATGGGATGCATCACAATACACAACAAACCCCACCATACCTTTCGAAAGAGTCAAAATAGGAGCAGTTGTCAACTTATCTTTTAACTTCTCAAAGCTATTCTCACAGGAGTCAGACCACACAAACTTTACCTTTTTCCAAGTCAACTTAGTAAGTGGTGCAGCTATGGAAGAAAAACTCTCTACAAATCTTCTGTAATACCCTGCCAAACCCAAGAAGCTCCGAATATCGGTTGGAGTCGTGGGTCTGGTCCATTTTCTCATTGCCTCAATCTTTTGGGGATCAACCTTAATCCCATCACTGGACACAATATGCTCTAAGAAAGCAATAACATTAATCCAGAATTCACACTTGGAAAATTTTGCATACAACTTATGATCTTTGAGAGTCTGAAGGATGATTCAGAGGTGATTGGTATGGTCCTCCTCACTCTTGGAATAAATCAAAATATAATCAATGAAAACTATAACAAACAAATCTAAAAAATGATGAAACACCCTGTTCATAAGATCCATGAAGGCTACAGGGGCATTAGTCAACCCAAAGAACATGACTAGGAATTCGTAATGACCATATCTTGTTTGAAAAGCTATTTTAGGAATGCCTGACTCTTTAACTTTTAACTGATGGTATCCCAAATGAAGGTCTATCTTTGAAAAACATTTAGCACCCTGAAGTTGGTCAAAGAGATCATCAATCCTAGGAAGAGGATATTTATTTTTAACAGTGACCTAATTAACCTGGCGGTAATCTATGCACATACGTAGAGAACCATCTTTCTTTCACACGAACAGTACAGGTGCACCCTAGGGAGAAATACTGGGATGTATACTGCTAGCTGTTCTTTCAACTTTTTCAGTTCTGCAGGAGCCATTCTATATGGCAGAATAGAAATGGGATGAGTGTCTGGCAACAAATCAATACCAAAATCTATCTCCCTATCTGGTGGTATTCCTAGGAGATCATCTGGAAAAACTTTTGGAAACTTATTTACCATAGGGATTGACTGGAGAGGAAGAATTTTGACATTAAAGTCTTTAACCCGAATAATATGATACAAATAACCTTTGGAGATAAGTTTACAGGCTCTAAGATAAGATATAAAGTTCTCTCTAAGAGATAAAAAATGCCCCTCCCATTCTATCACTGGTTCATAACTTCTTTAAGCTGGTAAGCTGCCAATTCCATCCCTTACACCTCATCTACATGCATCACCTTGAAGATCTTCTCTATCTTATCTACAAACTCCTATGGATCCTCTTCTACCTTGGTACCCAAAAACTTGGACGGGTTCATTCTCATGAACTGAGCCACCCTAGTAGCCTTAGATGTGACTGATGCAGACCTAACATGTTCTGACCATTGAGTCTATGTGGCTACCAACTGAGCAAGCATGTGAATGGAATGTCTAAATTTTGCATTCGATACCTCTCTTTTGCAAGGCTGAATGCGGTTAGTCCCCATCCATGGAGCTCTGTGTTCCCTAGGTGGGCTGGTCTGAGTAAGTGGGACTCCCAGATTAGCATCAATCTTCGGAGTCCAAGTTATGTTTCGGGTCCTCATCCCATGAGTAGGACGGACCTTATCTGTTTGTGAATTCTGATCAATAATATGACGGGGAGGCATGATCATTTTTCTGAAATGCAAGAGATCACGGATTAGAGGACAGATTAGACTTTAAAGTACGAACTAAATTACAAAGAGGGTAAACATTCCTAAATGCCTAGTAGCCTCCTGCTTATAAGTGTGGCGCGTTACATACCCATAAACAAGACTCTACCCAACACAATTTTGCAGACACCCTAAGACCATGAATCGTGCTCTGATACCAAGTTTTTTATGGCCCGAACCAACGCCCTAGCCATAACGGACTTCCCAAACCATGAAGGCTCGGGCGTCCCTATCTGTCTGGTAATCATGCACAACATTCATAAAATAGAGGGAAAATGTGGAATTATATAACAAAATAGAATCATGGTCATAAGTTTGATATAAATTCAACAAGGTTAAATGAAATCCAAAACCATCTAATGACATCTGAAAGTCATCTGCGAAATCTCTACTACATGACTAATAACATTGTCTGAAAACTGGGACAAGGCCCCCAGTAGACCAAAATCATAACTAATAATAAATATCTAAAAATAACTAGGCTTTCTGAAATATAGAAGGTTCACCGACTAGACCCTGCACTTTTGTCTGAAGAAATCTACTGCTTATCAGAACCCCTAGACTGTGCCTCAAAACCTGAAAGTTAGGGGGTCAATACTAATGTACTAGTATGCAGAGCAATCCAAAATAAAGATTTTAATATAAATAAAATAATTGAGAGCTAGTCATAAAACATCACATACGATATAAATTCCAAAACACATGGACATCTTTGATAATCATAAAACTTTTCTGTCAATGCAGCCTCTGATCTTTGTATTACTTCTGAGTTAGGTGGCACTCCCCTACAAGTATGATATTCTATGGGCTATATGGAATCTGCAGTTGACTCGGTGGGGAAGCCCCCAACCCACGTGTGCCGCAAGGGTTGGAGTGTCTGAGTCTGATACGCCACAGGGCACTAGGCCAACTTATAATAATATACCCGGATCGGCAAATCTATGTTTTGGGCAATAAGTTATCTAAAATCATGCCTTCTTTGGGAAACCACCTAAGCTCTCTTTATTTCCAATTTTAGTCTATTTTGAAACATACATCATTTAATTTTCAAAAATCTAAAAATTTGATTTCAAACATGCATTCTATTTTGTTCTAAATTAACATGGCATTATCTAAGTTGGTGTTGTCACACCAAGACTTTCAAGTCCTTTTTTTGATCCATAATGCATCATGCATGATTCTTTCATCAAAACTCAATTCATACCACCCAAACATACAAATTGTAAAGAGATTTCATGTTCTAAAACATAAGTCAAAACTATGCAAGAATTCTTCAAACATATGGTGGTCATGTGCTTTTGGCAAAACCATGCACTCTTTCATTATATGTATATTCAACATTTTTCTACATGCACAACCCTCTCTTTTGATTCCATAATCATGCTCGAATCATAGTATAAATCAAGACCTTTCATATCATACTTTTCAAAACAATCTATATCATACGAATAATGGGAAAAATCATAACAAGAGAGGGATTCATTATAATTCATGCTCTCAATTGAATATTCATCCTTAAACACATGCATACATATATATAGAATTTCAAATCAATTTGGGGAAAGGCCTAAAGACTAAAATAATGTCATTAAAACTTTTAAAGCATGATTATAAATCATAAATCTAAAACCCTTTTCTTAAAATCATGATTTCTATGCCCATGAGATTTTTAGAAAAACCCCACGTACCTCAATTTAGGAATTTGATGAATGATTCTTGAAGCCTATAGTTTGGGGATTTTAAATCTTCAATTAGTTTCGAAAACCCACGGTTGAATCTTGAGTTATTTGGGTTTTTAGTTTAAAATCGTAGAGAGTGTTCTTGAGTAATTTGGATGATTGTAAATGTATTCTAGTGTCTTTAGGATTAAATCCCATGTTTAAGCTGATAAGGGGGTGGAAAATACCTAATGTACCCTTAATGATATGGAATAATAATATAACTGGAAGCCCACTTTTATGGGTCATCGCGTTGTCCCATAGTTGGGACCTAAAGCTTCAGTGCGATGCGCCACAATCACGCTAGGCTACTAAAATTTGACAATTATTAAATAGACCCTCTCCGCGATGCGCCAAGCACCAAAATAATGGTGTTTTACGACTAGGACTTAAATTATCCATAACTTCTTGCTCGGGTATCAGATTTGGGCGAATCTTATATCGACAAAAAACTCATTCAATTTCCCATATGATAAAATGTTAAAATTAGGGAAATTATAAGTGGTTTAAACTTTATTCAGTTTGGAAGTTAAAAAAATGAGACTAAGTTTCTTTGACACCATTCTAGTCATTTAACTCTAAGAGCATATTACCACGAGCTAACGAATTGGCGATGTGGGGCGTTAGATAAGTGTAAATAAATAAGAAAATAGTGAGTAAAATAGTTCAAAAATGACCTTGGTAGGTAGAAATTAAGGGAAAAGAGAGTTAAATCCTAGTGTTAAGTTACTTTTTCCCAAAAGTCCATCCTCACCTAGCCCCGAAGCCTCATTACAAGCCTAAGAAAGACCTGCTTGATCTTGGCAAATAACCTATAAGGGAGCATTAGATGATCAGGGAAATCCTATGGGTATGTGTACTATGTTTGTAACTTTTTTTTACGAGTGTGAGAGTTTTGATTTGTATCCACAAAATATCATGAGTGGTGGACTTTCTTGACTGTAAGGGTAACCTGAGTTACACTTAATTTGGCTAATCTCTATAGATTCTTGCATCCATGTTATGTATATGCACTAATTTTGAACTAATACTGATTATGGATCCTAATATATTGAGCCATACAATTAGGATGACAAGTGAATGGTTGTGTGGAAACTGGTTCAGTAAGTTGAATGCATATTATTGTATTGTTCATATTTGTAATTTGGTGCTGAGTTGCTTTAGGACAAGCATTATCTTAAGTTGAGGGTGTTGATATTTTGTCTTTTGACGGAACATTTTGTATCTTTTTCTTGGGAAAATTATGTGCTTTCAAACAACTAAAGTTGTATTTAATAGTAGATTTGAGTGATTTTAGGTTAAGGAGTTAGCTGAAGGAGAAAACTCAGGAAAATAGTAGAAAAGAGTCACTGACGGTCAAAATGGCGGACCGTCAGTCATGAAACGAACCGCTGTGAGCACTGTCAGAGCTAATAGAAGGTTCCAAGTGGAATACCCATGCAACGGTCTATGTGGCGGACCATCAATCTTGTGGCGGACTGCCAACTTGGCTGTCAGGCTTAATCAGAATGCAGGATTTTAGAAGTTTTAGCGACAGACTATGCAATAGACCATCAGACTATCGACGGTCCACCAAATTAGCCATCAATATTAAATAGAACCTGACATCCTGGAGCACTATGACGGACCATCAGACTTCCAACGGGCCATCAATTGGACCGTCAACTTGGATGCGGCATTTTCTGAGTTTAAATTTTAAATCTTCTAAACCTGGGAGCATGTGAATATCCAGTTAGGGTTTTATTATGGGGATTATTCTGAATCTTGTATATTTTTACCTTAGTTTTCCATCTTTGAAAGTCTCTGTAATGAAGAAATTTGTGAATCAAGCAAAACTTGTGGATCTAATCATTCTATTTCTATTGAAGATTCAAGAACTAATTCCTGTAACATTTGTAAGTGAATTATGAATTTATTTATGAATAATACAAAAATTACTTCTTTTTCTTCTATGGAGATATGTGGCTAAGCTCTCATAACTAGGGTTTTGAGAGCCTTGATGTGAAAAACTGATTTGGGTTGTGATTCTAATTGAGTTCCATGGGTAATGGACATTGCATAAACCTTTCTTCATTTTAATAACTTTTCTTGGTTGCAAACTTGAAAGGTGATCCCAAGAACATCACCTTTCCAAATAGGAAAGTGCTTGTTTGGAAAAGAAAGGGTTTACATGGAATTTAGAGGCTTTAACCTTTGAATTAATGGCAAATGCCTTAATAAGATGGACCTACATGAGAAAATAGTTGAATAATCAATGCATTCTTTAAGTTTAAGAGAATTAAAGGATATATTATCCATTTAGGTTGAGAAACTAATGGGTAAACAATAGGATTCAACTACTCTTGCAATTGAAGTTATTAATTGGAACTCTAAAGTGATTCACAACCCTAACCGTTGAAGCATACTGGTAACGATAACTCTAGTTTGTTTAATATCATTTAATTACTACTTGCAAAAAGAATCATTGGTTGGAACAACTCTATTACAATTAATTAGAATACAATTCATAAATTAAAACCCCTTTTATTCAGGAACCTTTGATCAACAGTCTGATAACAATCACAATACTTAGTGAACACAGTATTCCCTATGGGATTCGACACCTAACCTAGTTGGGTTCTATATTTGACAGCGACTGCTTACTCTCTCGTAAGAGAGGTGTAATTTAGGCATATCAGTTATCCTGTCTACAATAAAATCATGATGACGATAAGTACGAGGCAAACCCATCATGAAGACCATGTTTACTTCCTCCCACTTTCAAGCGGGAATACTAAACTCCTGCATAGACCCACTAGACTTTTGATGCCCAATTTCATCCTGCTGACACGTAGAGCACTTATCCATAAACTCTGTGATGTTTCTCTTCATCCCACTCGACCAATAGACTTCCCGTAAATCTTGGTACATCTTAGTGGCCCCTGCCTCACGCCATCCACACATAGCACACATAGTCTACCCTGGCAATGCAACTATCCATCTCCCTCTTAGGAGAAAACCTCTACTTTCTGATTTTTTACTGACTCTTTTAGCTTAACTAAACTAGGATCTCTAACCTACTTTTCTTTTACCTCAAAAACCAAAGAAAATTCCAAACTATTCTGAACCCTAACACTACCCTCAGCTGAATCAACCAACTGGACACCTATCCTGGCAAGATGATGAACTTCCTAAAATAACTTCTTCTTACCATCTTCAAGTGAGCAACACTACCCACAGACAATCTACTGAGAGCATCAGCCACAATATTGGCCTTGCCCGGATGATACACACAACACTCATGTCATAGTCTATCAATAATTCTAACCACCTTCTCTGATATAAGTTTAAGTCTTTCTAAGAAAATACATACTGTAAACTTTTATGGTCTGTGCACACATTAACATGTACCCCATACAAATAGTGCCTCTAAATCTTTAAGGCAAATACTACAGCTACTAACTTAAGATCATGAGTGGGGTAATTCTTTTCATAGGGCTTAAGCTCTCTAGAGGCATAGGCTATGACCTTACCTCTATGCATCAAAACACACCCCAAACCAACTCTGAAAGCATCACAATACACAATAAAACCATTTGAACCATCTGGTAAAGTCAAAACTGGGGTTGTAGTTAGTCGAGTCTTTAACTCCTGAAAACTCTTCTCATAAAAATCTAACCACTGAAACTTGACTTTCTTCTAAGTTAATCTGGACATAAGGGATGCAATAGACAAAAATCCTTCAACAAACCATCAGTAATAGCCAGCCAAACCCAAGAAACTCTTTATATCTAATAGAGAGATAGGTCTAGGCCAATTTCTCACTATTTCAGTCTTTTGAGGATCAACTCTAATGCCATCACCAGAAACTATATGACCAAGGAAAGCTAATGAACTTAGACAAAATTCGCATTTACTAAATTTAGCAAATAAATGATGGGCTCTGAGGGTCTACAATACTATTCTAAGATGGTCTACATGATCATGTTCATTATGGAGTAAACAAAAATGTCATCTATGAAGACTATGACGAACATGTCTAAGTACTGCTTGAACACATGGTTCATCAAGTGTATAAAAGCTATTGGGGCATTGGTAAGACCAAATGACATGACTAGAAATTAGAAGTGACCATATCAAGTACTATAAGCTAATTTTGGAATGTCACATTCTCTAACTCTGAGCTGATAATAGCCTGATCTGAGGTCTATCTTAGAAAAGGAACTGGAACCCTGAAGTTGGTCAAATAATTCATCGATTATGGGAAGTGGATACTTTTTATTGACTGTGTCCTTGTTCAACTGACAATAGTTAATACATATTCTGAGAGAACGTCTTTCTTACGCATGAATAGAAGTGGTGTGCCCCATGGGGAAATACTGGGTCTGATGAATCCCTTATCTAAGAGATCCTTAATCTTCTTTTATAATTCTTTGAGTTCTTTTGGAGCCATTATTTATGTCCAGATAGAGATAGGCTGAGTATCCAGAAAAAGGTCTATTCCAAAGTCAATTTCCGATTCAAGAGGAACTCCAAGAAGATCTTCGAGAAATATATCTGGAAATTCACATGCTACTGAAACTCACTCAAGATTAGGGGTCTCAAAACTTGAGTTCTTAACTTAAATGAGATTATAAACACACCCATTAGATATCATTTTTCTTGCTCTAAGGTAGGAAATAAGCTGACCCCTAAGTGTTGAAATACTACCCCTCCATTTTAGCACAGGTTCATTCGGGAACTGAAAATGGACAACTATATTTCTACAGTCAACTGAAGCATAGCATCAATGAATACAATCCATTCCGAGAATGACATCAAAATCTATCATCCCTAACTCTACTAAGTCTGCTAAAGTAACTTTTTGAGATACGATAACCCGATGATTCCTATATACTCTTTGGGATATGATAGAGTTACCAACTGGGGTAGAGACTAAGAAGGGCTCTTCTAGGATTTGTGGATTGACTCCGAAGTGAATAGCTATATAAGGAGTTATAAAGGACAAAAAAGCTCCTGGATCTAGCAATTACCACCGTCTAACTTAGGTTGAGTGAAGTTGAAGCTATCTATTCTAGAACTCTTGCTCTCTTTCTCCTTCTCCTTAGTCTTCTGCTACTTTATCTATTGAGCATGGACCATACCTATCTAAGTCCATCTCCTTAATTAGCATCATGGTCCTACACTCCTTGACCATACTATCGGATACCTTAGACAAAAACTTACTCATCTTAGACCTGCTATCAGCTACCACATGGGGAGCATATCTAGCTAACTGAGTAAACTTAAGAGAGTACTGCTTCACAATCATGTTGACCTACCTCAATTTAATGAATTCTAACACCTTAGCTTCCCTCAACTTCAAAGGAAAGAACCTATCTAGAAAAGTAGTAGCAAACTCCTTCTATTCTATTGGCCTACATCTATGGCCCTATCTGTCTTCGATTGCTTAAAACACGAGTGAGCCACATCCTGAAATTGATATGCAGCTAACTTAACACTCTCACTAGCGGTTACCCCCCTAATTTCTATTACCTTCTGTGCCATGTCAAGGAATTTCTTTGGGTCTTCTTTAGACTGAGACCCTAAAAATGAGGGAGGGTTTATTCAGGTGAAGTCTCAAATTCTGGCTGTAGCAGTATTGGCCACTGGTTTGGCCTAAACAGTAGTTAGGCATTCATTTTGGGCTACCACAGAAAGAGCTAGAGTGGTGAAAGCTTCTCTGAATTCTGTATGAGAAATATGTTCATCCAGGAGATCTGCCTGAACGAGCGGAGGTGCTAGCTGGTTTCCAGTTCTTCTTCTATTAGTCTTTTTGAGAGGCATATTCTGTAAACAAAAGGAAAACTTGGATTAGACAGAGATTTTAACTTGAGCTCGTGCTTACTCGTACGGTATGAATACTAAAAGAAGGGAAGTTTTTCCTAAAGCACCTTATAGCCTCTTGTCCATAAGTGTGGCATGCTACACACCCATGTACAAGACTCTACTTGATGTGGATTTTAGACTCCTTAGGACTCTGTTGAACCTTAGGCTTTGATACCTAGTTTGTAATACCCTGAGTCTACACCCGATACTTATAATCTCAAAGGACCACAAGCTAACCCATGACTGGTACCTGCTGTAAGCAATGGATAATAATACTGCTAACGTATGAAAAAACATAACTGAAATTCCATAAGTTTCTTATAACTGAAATTCCATAAGTTTCTTAATCTGAAAATAGATAAATATAGAAACTGCTAATAACATCTAAAAATTGAATACTGTCTGAACTAGTCTAGTCTAAAAAGCCTCTACTGAACTATTTGAAAATGGAGTTGATGGGACAAGCCCCCAACTAACTCTGACTAATAAAATACTTAACGTAGTGTAATACTAAAAAAGATAACATCCTTGATGGATGAGGACTCACTACTGAATCTGTTGCTGCTAACTAAATTTGGCTAAGCGCGGTCAGGAACCTGAGTGTTCGAACCTATGAAATGAGACATCATAGCGTAAAAGAAAGAGTATACATCGGTACATTGAATATAATGGTATTCTAAGTGAGGTCAGCTAATATATGTGGGTTTGTATGTATGAATAATAATTGACTGAATAATATGTATATAACTGAATGAGAGTACATGGATAACTAAAACTACTGTAAATACTAATTATGTAAGACTGTGAGTATAAATATGTTGTAACTGAGATCATACTAGATCTGAATACTGAGTTTTGATTACTGAGTGATTGATATCTGTATTACTGATAACTGGGTGACTATTTTTTACAGTCCCAATTCTGTAGAACTAAACTGAGTTCTATACTAAATTTAAAACTGAAACTGTAATTGTGGGAGTGTTCATCTAACTGACATACCCCAATTATAAATTGAGTTGGGGTCCAACCTATGACCTCAGTTGGAAGGGTGTTAGCACCTTGCCAAGGGATACTAACAATGCTGGGTCAACCCTAATCTAGCAAGAAGACTCATGAATAATATATATATATGGTTGCGTCAACCCTAGTCTGGTAAGAGAATGTCTTACCCTATGCTAGCTGTGTAGTTTACAACGCAGGGACTGGTACTAAGGGTCAAACCCCCTGCTGGAAGGAATGACCCATCCCTGGGTTCGCTCGGTGCTGAATCCTACTCCTAACTAAATAGACACTGATCACTAGACTATACTAGGCTTGACTGAACTATTACTGATCGTGTTGACTAACTGAACTGGACTGAGTTCACTGAGTTCTATAGCTGACTGAGTACTACTATTCGTGACGTTATTGAGACTATTTTGTAGCTATTGTAATTCTAGGTAAACAACTAGATTTTCGGGTATTGAATACCCCTAGGAATCGATAGCCTAACTAGTAAAGCAAGGCATGGTCTTGAAAGCATAACAATAATTGCTTGTTAACAATGCATTCATTTAGACATTTTGTCAAACACATGAGAGACATGAACTTGTGCATGAATGGATACACATGCTAACATGTCATGATATTACTATTCAATTCACATAGGCATTCTATAAAACACTTGGGGAGCATAACTAATGCATATGATAATGGTCAACACATAAGCATCATGAATACAATACTCAACTTGTAGTTAAAAGGTTTAACATGAGGATCACATGATTCAACACACATACTATCTTGATTTCCATGAAACTTATAATTAATCATGGATTGAAACCCAAACATCAATACATACATGAACACAATCAAATTCCAACATGTAAATCATGAAACCATAAACTTGTAGTTTAAAAAGGGTTCTTGAACTCCAAGGGGGAAGGAAACCCAAGGATGAACCCCCAACATACCTTGATTGTTAATTCTCTGAAAGTTGTTGGTGATTTCTTGAGCCTAGATCTTGAAATTGAATCACCTAAGGTTTTATTCTTGAGAGAAATTAAGAATAAAGAATGAATTTTGCCCTTATGATAGTTTAATTTTGTGTTTTAGGGCTGAATAAAGGTGGGGAAATTAACCTAAATACCCCTCTAGATGCGGATTTAATTACTAAAAAATGTACCCAGTGAAGTGCAGACCGACACGTCGTGTCGATGGGGTCAACGTGATGGACGATGCAGCATGTCAAAATTACGTCGGCTCACTGTAATTTTCCCACTTAAGCTGGTGAGAACACTGTCGATGTGATGGGTGATGCGGTGCGTTGAGATTGCATCAATTCACTATTTTGGACACCCAAATATGCCTTAAACTACGTTCAAAAAATTTGAAAGTCGTCCGAGAACACCTATTGACATCCGTGATCATGAATCAACCTAAGAATCTATATTTTAAGGTCCTAAGGATAAAAAATAAAGTCATTGAGATATTGAGGCTAAAAATGAGACTAAGTGTCAATACTTAGTTTGAAATTTTCTAAGTCTGAGACCTCTTTTGGCATACTATACATGACTGAAACGACTGGGATTTTGTGAGGTCTTACACATATCCCGATTATAGACTGATTTGGGGTCCAACTTGTAACCCCAGTTGGAAGGGTATTAGCACTATGCCATGGGTTACTAATAATGTCTAGGTCAACCCTCATCTGGCAGGAAGACTCATGAGATGTATATGGTTATGTCAACCCTAGTCTTGAAGGAAGACAATTTTCCTTATATTGGCAACATAGTTTTGTGACTTAACGACTGCTACTAAGGGTCAAAGCCTATACTGGCAGGAATGGCTCCCATCCTTGGGTTCGCTCGATGCTGAATCCTACTCCTAACTGAAACGACATTGAACTAATCACTAGACTGTACTAGGCTTGATTGATCTCACACTGATCCTATTAACTGACCGAATACTACTATTTGGGATACTATGAAAACCTTCTATTTTGACAGGAGACTAGACAAATAGCAAATTTTGGGTATTCAACAACCCAAGAATCAATAGCATAGATAATGGAACCATATCTCAACTTTAAAAGAATCACACATAGGTTACCATGCACAATTCATTCACATAGACATTTTGTCAAATACCTAGTGTAATACCTCGTATCTCTCAATATTAATTTAGCTCTAAGTATATGAGTATTCCTACCTAATATTTTTTAAAATACTCAATATTTTTCAGTTTAGATCTTACCAATGCATAGGAAATTCAGTCAACTTTCCAATGATATAAAGTTTGCCCAAATCCGATGCTCGGTTGAAGAGTTAGAGCCATTTTTGTAATACAGTGTACCAAATTGGCACCCAACGCATCGCGGAGACTAGCCAAATGGCAATGGTAATTTTCCAGTAAGCCAATGCGATACCATCGCATCGTGCCACCAGCCAAATTACCAATAGTTATTTTTCAGTATTCCATCGCGATCATGGTGTGTCGCGCCAAGGTTGAAATTCGCATGCAAAGGGGTACTGTGATTCCACTGTGTCACGTCGATGACCCAATTCGCAATTGTCAGTTTCTAGTGACCCGGCGCGATAGTGCCACGTCGCGCCAGGGCCCAAAATTGGATTTTTCAGTGATGAATGTTATAAACTTCCCAGGGGTAATTTGATATTTTTCCATGGCCCTAATCAGTCCTAAACACAAAATTTAACCCTAAAGGAGAAATAATTGCTCATTATTTCACTATTTACTTAAGAAATAAAACATTCTCTCTCAAGAGGGGAAAACCCTAGTTCAGGAATTCAAGAACAAGCTCAAGAATTTCTCCAATAAACCTTCAAGAATTAACATTCCAAGGTATGTTAGGTGTTCATATATGGGTTCCTTTCACCCATAGAGTCTAAGAATCCATTTTTAAAACCATGAGATTATTGATTTATGAATTACGTGCTTGAAATTGGATTGTATTAATGTTCATGACATTAATTGAGTTTCAATCCATGATTAATTGTGGTTTTCCATGAAATTGAAATAGTATGTATATTGAATTGTGTAATTTCCATGTTATAATCCTTGAATTTGCAAGTTGGGGCATTGCAGTTGCAATGTTTATATGATATCCATGATTATGTGCATTAAGTTGTGCTCAACAAGTGTTTGACAGAATGCTCATGAGAATTAAATGGTGAAATCATGACATGCTAGTATATGTACAAGCATATGCTCTGCATGTGTATGATAAAATGTCTCTATGAATGAATTATGGACAAATGTACATTGTTGTATTTCTCAAGATCATGCTATACTCTACTTTTCATCCTATCGAGTCCTGGAGGCATTTAATACCCAAAAATCTAGTTGTTTATCTAGAGCTATAGTAGTTACAGAATAGTATCAGTCATGTCATGATCAGTAGAACTCAGTCAGTTACAGAACTCAGTAGTACTCAGTCAGTGATAGAACTCAGTAAAACTCAATATCAGTCCAGTCTAGTTCAACATAATCAGTTTAGGGTCTATTTAATTGGGAGTAGGATTTAGCACCAAGTGAACCCAAGGATGGGGTCTCACTTGCCAGTAGAAGGTGTGATCCTTAGAAGCAAATCTTGCATTCCAGAACTACATAGCCAGCATAGGTTGAGACATCAACCTGCCAGTTGAGGGTTGATGAGGTATTTTAACCTGCCAGTTGAGAGTTCTACCATTCTCATTAGAGTACCTGTCAGATGAGGGTAACACTTCAGCTTGTCTTTTCCTGTGGAATGATACTGACACCCTTCCAGCTGGGGTTACAGGTTGGACCCCAAATCTATTCAGAAAAGGGGCATGTCGATTAGATGATTACTTCCCACAGTCTCAATTTCAGTCAGTATAAAACTCAGTTTAGTTCTACAGAATTAGGACTGTCATATACAGTCAATCAGTTTCAGTAATTTAGTTATCAGTAATCTTAGATATCAGTTACTCAGTTATCAGAACTAAGAACTCAGCTTCAGTAAAAAACTCAGTCACAGCATACATGTATATGCACAGTATTGCATTCTCAGTATTTACAGCAGTTTCAATTATCCATGTACTCTCATATTCAGTTACTCTATATTATCCAGTCAATTATTATTTATGCATCTGAACCCTTGCATTCAGCCTTACCTCATCTAGTATACCAGTACATTCCACGTACTGACGCATATTATTTCTTTGTGCTATGATGTCTCATATCATAGGTTCGAACGCTCAGTTTCCTGACCACACATAGACAGATTCAGTTATCTACAGTAGTTCTAGTAGTGAGTCCTCATCTATCGAGGGCATGATTTTATTTTAGTATTTTAGTTTATCAGTAGTTCAGTAGTTGAATTTATTCAGGGACTTATGCCATCAATTCTATATTCAAACAGTTCAGTTAGAGGCTTTCAGACTAGACTTTCAGACAGTATTCAATTTTACAGATTATTATTACAGTTGATATTTTTTATCAATATTTTAGATTTTGAACCTTATGGTATTTCAACCTATTTTTTGCATTTATTACATTATTATTAATCAGTAATCACAGCAGATATCAGTCATGGGTTAGCTTGTGGTCCTTCGGGGTTGTAAGTACCGTGTAGCATCCAGGGTACAGACTCGGGCATTACAAACTTGCTGCAAGCTTTAGTAATGGGTTTTCCTCGTACTTTTCATCAGCATTATTCTATATGGGTTATCGTAGATAGGATGACCAAATTATCTTATTACCAGTGTATACCTCTTGTTCAACCGAGGACTATACCAAACTCCATATCAAAGAGTTAGGTTACACGGAGTCCCAGTATCCATCATCTCATATAGAGGTACCCAGTTTACCTCTTATTTCTAAAAAGCATTCCAAAATGTTCTTGGTACCCAAGTCTACCTCAGTACAACCTTTCACCCTCAGATAGATGGTCAAGCAAAAAGGACCATTCAGACTCTAGAAGATATGCTAAGAGCCTGCGTTGTTGATTTTAAGTATAGTTGGGATGACTACTTGCCTTTGATTAAATTCCCATACAATAACAACTATCACTTCTGTATTCAGATGGTTCCATTTGAGGATCTTTATGGTAGGAGATATAGATCTCCAATTAGTTGGTTCGAGGTAGGAAAGTTCACTATAGTAGGGCCTGACTTAGTGTTTAATGCCTTAGAGAAGGTTCAGCTAATCACAGAAAGGCTTAGGGTTGCCCAGAGCTGGCAGAAATCATATGCAGATATGAGGAGAAAGGATCTCGAGTTTGAGGTCGATGATCTTGTGTTCTTAAAAATTCTCCCTTAAAAGGAGTAAAGAGGTTCGGCAAGAAGGGAAAGCTTAATCCCCAATATGTCGGTCCTTCCTAATATGTCGGTCCTTATAGAATCCTTATTCATTTTGAAAAGGTAGCTTACAAGCTTGATTTGCCTTTAGATTTAGCTTCAATACACCCAGTGTTACATGTCTCCTTGCTAAAGAAATGCATTGGTGACCCAGCAGTCATAGTTCGCTTAGAGGGCGTAGATATTCAGAATAATGTCTCTTTCAAAGAGGTTCCAGCCCAGATCCTCGATCTTCAGATTCATAGACTGAGGAAAAAAAGTACCCTTGGTCAAAGTCCTTTGGTGGAATCAGTCCGTTGAGGAAGCTTCTTGGAAAGCAAAAACAGATATACGAATCAAGTATCCTCACCTTTTCTCTGCAAACTCAGATTCAGTTTAAGGTAACAATCTTTCTTAGCTCTACTCAGTTCCATATTCAATTACAGTTATAAACTTAGTTTTCTTTACCGTTGCATATCCAATCATGCATTCATGAATCAGTTCAGTTATGTACCCATGCATCAGATATGCATGTTCAGTATGAAAACTCAGCTTGTCAGTAGCTTCAGTCATAAAACCATGCATTAGATATGCATGTTCAGTTGGTAAGCTCAGTCTATCAGTGTTTCTCAGCTTAATCAGTCTCATTCGAGGATGAATATTCCCAAGGGGGAGATATTGTAATACCCCGTATTTCTCAAGCTTAATTTAGCTCTAAGTACATGAGTATTCCTACCAAAATTTTTTAAAAATACTCAGTATTTTTTAGTTTAGAGCTGACAAATGCATAGGAAATTTAGTCAGCTTTCCAATTATATAAAGTTCGCCCAAATCCGATACTCGGGTGAAGAGTTAGAGCTATTTTTGTAATACAGTGTACCAAATTGGCACCCAACGCATCGTGGAGACTAGCCAAATGGCAGTGGTCATATTCCAGTAAGCCAATGCGATACCACCATGTCGCACCACTAGCCAAATTCCTAATTATCATTTTTCAATATTTTATCGCGATCATGACGCATCGCGCCAAGGGTGAAATTCGCATACAAAGATGTACCGCAATTCCACTGCATCGGGTTGATGGCCCAGTTCACAATTGTCATTTTCAAGTGATACGGCACAATAGCGCCGCGTTGTACCAGGGCCCAAAATTAGGTTTTTAGTGACGAATTATACAGACTTCTCAGGGGTAATTTGGTATTTTTCCATTGCCCTAATCAGTCTTAAACATGAAATTTAACCCTAAAGGACCACTAATTGCTCATTATTTCACGATTTACTTAAGAAATAAATCACTCTCTCAAGAGGCAAAAATCCTAGTTCAAGAATTCAAGAACAAGCTCAAGAATTTCTCCAAGAACCTTCAAAAATTAATATTCCAAGGTATGTTAGGTGTTCATCTATGGGTTTCTTTCACCCATAGAGTCCAAGAATCCATTTTTAAAACCATAAGATTGTTGATTTATGAATTACGTGCTTGAAATTGGATTGTATCATGTTCATGATATTAATTGAGTTTCAATCCATAATTAATTTTGGTTTTTTATGAAATTGAAATAGCATGTATATTGAATTGTGTAATTTCCATGTTATAATCCTTGAATTTGCAAGTTTGGGCATTGTATTTGCAATGTTTATATGATAACCATGATTATGTGTATTAAGTTGTGCTCCACAACTGTTTGATAGAATGTCCATGTGAATTAAATGGTGAAATCATGACATTCTAGTATATGTACAAGCTTATGCTCTACATGTGTTTGATAAAATGTTTCTATGAATGAATTATGGACAAATGTACATTGTTGTATTTCTCAAGATCATGTTATGCTTCACTTTTCATGATATCGAGTCCTGGAGGTATTTAATACCCAAAAATATAATTGTTTATCTAGAGCTACAGTAGTTACAGAATAGTATCAGTCATGTTATGATCAGTAGAACTCAGTCAGTTACAGAACTTAGTAGTACTCAGTCAGAGATAGAACTCAGTAAAATTCAGTATCAATCCAGTCTAGTTCAGCATAATCAGTTCAGGGTCTATTCAGTTGAGGGTAGGATTCAGTACTGAGTGAATCCAAGGATGGGGGCTCACCTGCCAGTAGAGGGTCTGATCCTTAGAAGCAGTCCTTACATTTCAGAACTATGTAGCCAGCATAGGTTGAGACATCAACCAGCCAGTTAAGGGTTGATGAGGTGTTTTAATCTACCAGTTGAGGGTTCCATCATTCTCATTAGAGTACCTATCAGATGAGGGTAACTCTTCATTTTGTCTTTACCCGTGGCACAGGTACTAACACCCTTTTAGCTGGGATTATAGGTTGGACCCCAAATCTATTCAGAAAAGAGGCATGTCGATTAGATAATTACTTTCCATAATCTCTGTTTCAGTCTTAGTATAGAACTAAGTTCAGTTCTACAGAATCAGGACTGTCAGATATAGTCAATCAGTTTTAGTAATTCAGTAATCTCAATTATCAATTACTCAGTTATCAAAACTCAGAACTCAGCTTCAGTAAAAGATCAATCACAGTATACACGTATATGCACAATATTACATACTCAATATTGACAGCAGTTTTAGTTATCTATGTACTCTCATATTCAATTACTCTATATCATTCAGTCAGTTATTGTTCATATATTCGAACCCTTGCATTTAGCCTTACCTTATCTAGCATACCAGTACATTCCACGTACTGACGCATACTCTTTGTTTGCGTTATGATGTCTCATATCATAGGTTCGGATGCTCAGGTTCCTGACCGTGCATAGACAGATTAAGTTATTAGCAGTAGTTCTAGTAGTGAGTCCTCATCTATCGAGGGCATGCTTTTATTTTAGTATTTTAGTTTATCAGTAGTTCAGTAGTCGGAGTTAGTTGGGGGCTTGTCCTATCAACTTCACATTTAGACAGTTTAGTTAGAGGCTTTTTAGACTAGACTTTCAGATAGTATTCAATTTTACAGATTATTATTACAGTTGATATTCTTTATCAGTATTTCAGATTTTGAACCTTATGGCATTTCAACCTATTTTCTACATTTATTACATTATTATTAATCAGTGCTAACAGCAGATATAAGTCATGGGTTAGCTTGTGGTCCTTCAGGGTTGTACGCACCGTGTACTATCTGGGGTACAGACTCAGGGCATTACACCTAAGATGCATAATTCATGTACATGTACATGAGAATGAGCAATATATGAATGTCATGACTACCATATTCAACATCACAATTCAAAGATTTAACATGAGAATTACATAAATCAACACCCATTCTAGTTTATCTGCATGAAATTTAAAATATTCTTGACTTGAAACCCACACAACATCACATACATGAACACAATTCCATTCAAGAATGTAAACCATAATCTAAGTTTTGAAAAAGGATTCTTGAACTCCAAGGGTGGAAGGAATCCAAGGATGAACACCTAAACATACCTTTATTGTTGAATTCGTGAGAGTTTGATGGGGATTTCTTGAAGCTTGAACTTGGACTTAAAGAAACTAGGGCTTTGTTATTGAGAGAAATTGTGAAAGGATGAGTAAATTTTCCCTTTTAAATCCTTAATTTTGTGTTATGGCTGAATTATGTAAGGGGAAAATGACCTAATTATCCCCACAAACCCATAATTTAATACACAAACTATGCTAGTGATACGACCGGTGACGCGCTGCGTCGATGGTATCGACGCGATTACTGACATGCCACGTCGATGGTGACAATGCGATAGCCAATGCGACGCGTCCTAATCGTGTTGGCTCACTATTTTGGTCGTCCAAATGTGTCTCAAATGATGTCCAAAAATTCCAAAACTCACCCAAGATGATCTGTAGATAACCTTGATCATGAATCAATTTAAAAATCGATAATTTAAGGTCGAAAAGATAAAAAATGAGACCATTGAAATATCAAGAACAAAAATAAGACTAAATCTTTGCACTTGGCTGAAATTTTCTAATTTTGGGACCTCTTTTGACATGCTTTATAGGACTGAAATGGGCTAGAACTTTACGGGGTCTTACATGTTTCCACCCCTACCTACTCAATTCTCATATCTCTATCAAATCTATACAAGAAAAAATCATGTAATTATAAAAAAAAATATATGTTTCATATTTTTCTTTATTATAGTATTCACAATTTAAAGATAACTGATTGTTAATATTTCCCTTATCCCACCTCTAGCGAAATTTATATGAGAAAAAATAATCATGTAATTCAAAAAAGTTTTTTTATTTCATTTTTTTCGTAGTTTTATTATTTACAATCTAAAGATTTCTGATTATTAAAAGCAATGTAAATTTTTATTTTGCTGTAAAATTTATAAATAGTAAAATGTATATGATATTGTCTAATTGTTTCATTATATTCTAGAATTAGTTCAACCCCCACCCCCCAATCCCTAGTGTGCATTTTTTTCAATTATATTTTAATTACTTTAATTTTGTGTAATTTTATTTTGAATTAAATTATTTTTTGTGTTACACACATAAACAGTTGAGCTTTCTTCACTGTTATCTCAAAACATAGAAATTAAAATAGATAAGTTTTGTTATGCATAACAAAATAAATTATATGTAGATTAGAAGAAGACTCCAAACTAATTTAATCTGTTAGTAGTGATTATAATTTAAAATTCAAGTTAAACACTTTCACAACTATCGAAATATAATCTTATCTCATATTTTATAATTCATCTTTGTGCTCTTAATTTTTTTTCTTTATATTATGAAATTAGTTTTATAATCCTCCTTAAAAAGTAAATATGTGAATGTGATATTAAATACAAAAATCAGACAAATATGAATTGCATATAATTGAATTAAATACAGAAAAACTATAAAACAAAACAACATTAAAAAAAAGAACAATAATATCAAACACATATTTTAAAAAATTCACGACTTTTATTATTATAAAATAAATATTTCTATTTTGCTTACATATGACTTTTTAGAACTTTTATTCTGTCTTTCTAATTTTTTATTTATGGATAACAATATGTGTATTAACTAATTACTTCGGCATATTTTTAAAATTAGTTAAAAAACTATCCCCCAACCCCCAAGTTTTCTATAGTTTGTAATTTAATTTTATGTTTTTTTTTTTATTTTCTTTATCTATACTAAGGAACAACTCAAGAAGCTAGAACTCTGTTCAAACTCAAATTTAAATATCATATCAATTTGTTAAAAGAGATCAATTTATTGTTCTTTCTTATTCTTGCTTTTTTAAATTGAGATAGATATTTGAAATAAAAAATATTTTTACATTAACAAAATCGGAATAAAAGTAGAACAGTTTAATTACTCTTCATTATCCTTAAATTTACATTTTTCCTAAGTTATTTAAAATTAATAAATTTGTAAGATATTAAAAATAGTCATTATGTTCTTTTAAAATATAAATATACATATTTTTTGAAGTATTTATTTTAAATGATAGCTTCATACTATTATGTGATACTAGTTTAACCACACGTGTCTCAAACGTGTAACGTTTGATCATTTAAAACTAAATAATTTTGTCTATTATGGAGAGTTTAATGAAGTGTAAAAGTTTAAATCACTTTTCAAATATACTTAACGTTTTAATATAATAATGTAAATTTGATACTTCTTAATTTTTCTTATTTTGACATTTTTATATTTATTTTTAGATTTTTCAAATCTTCTTAAAATCAAATTTAGTTAATATAGAATTCTCAAACTAGTGAAAAGAAATATAGTTGTCATTAATTTTGATGACTCCTAATAAAGAAAGGTTTTAGCATAAATATATTTAATTAGTTTTCACTCTTAAATATTAGGAAAAATTAGGGAAAATACGATTTCGTCTAAAGCAAAAACTTTTAATAAAGGACAAAAAGTTCAAACAACATTTCTAAGGCCCTTTACACTTTTAATATATTATAGATAAAGAGAAATATTGGTTGACTATTTTATCTATTTATATTTTACAGTTAATAATTTTTGTATCACGTAATATTAGAATTATAAGTTTTACTATGCATAGTAGAAATGATAAAATAAAATGTAAAATAAGATTTTACCATTCAAAATATAGAGTAGAAAGAGACTCCAATATAGTCTAATTTAATTTGTTCAAAATATTTGTTGGTTAAAATTCAAACTCAACACTTATTTAAGCTAAACATTTTCACCTCTATTGGAGATAAGTTTTATCTTATTTGATTTATATTTTTTAAATTCAAATTAAAATTTATTAACTTTGTTCTTATGATTAAAGTAATTCAATAATGCATGAAATTATTTAAGAAGGAAGGCAAAAATACCACCTCCTATATACTATAAACAATCATAAAATCAATATTATTAATCTTAAAATTTGAAATCAAGCCGCTATATGTAAGTTACTGTGGGCCTTGAGCCAAAACAAGGAAAAGTTATGGATTACTTGGATACACACATACTATATAAGAAAGCAAAACTGGCAAGATATGGAATGTCCTCATCAGGCTGCTTAGATGATTAGAAAGATATTTTGTATGAGAAAATATTGGTTAAATTAGAATATGTCCTATCAGGTGATCAAAAATGGAAAATTCCAAATTGTTGTGGCCTATAAAATGCTAGAGGTGATGTTAATAATGTTGACCGGAAGCATTTCTTATGTCACAATGCAGCTGAACCTAAACAAGTCTTTATTCTATGGATTGAGTTGCATGAAAGGCTGAGAACAAAAGACAGGTTAAGGAGATGGGGTATAGATGTAGTGGAAGATGTGTTTTTTGTCAGATAGAACCTGAAACAACTTCTGATTTATACTTTGATTGTACATATACAAGATCTGTATGGGTAAGATATCTTGTTTAATTGAAATGGAATATACATATTCGTACTTGGCATGAATAGTGCAGGTAGGTGATGCGACAGAAAAGAGGTAAAAATTCAAAAGGGGTCATTTTAAAAGTTGGTTTTACTGCTGTGGTATATAATATCTGGATAGAACGTAATGCTCGAGCCTTCCAAAACAAGTATAGACCAATGGAGGATGTGCTTTAGTAAATTAAAGCTTGTATATGTATGCGTGTTAGGAGTAATCGGAGGTTGCTTGAGTTCATATATACTCTATGATTATGCGGGGTTTTAGGTTCCTAGTGTAAGAGGTCTGTGTCAGATAGTAATGGGATGGGATAGTCTGGTATGGCTCTACCCTGCTTTGTAATGTTTACCTTGGTACTTAATAAAATCTTTAATTGCCAAAAAAAAACATAAAATCAGTAACAAAAGTTTATTCATAAATGTAAATATGAAAGTAAAATCATGAAAAAAATAGATCAACAATGTCTAAATGCCTACAAAATTATTTTATAATCTCCTAGAAGGAAGTAGGTATGGATTTTCTTTTTACATTCATTCTTTACACAAATAATTTGTTAAATCTCCTCCCTATATTTCGTGTCTCAATTATAGTTATAGATTTCACAAATATTCATTTTGCATTTTTGCATTATTTACGTACATCATATTTGTGTAAACTTCACCTTCTTTAGATTCTTTTTTGAAAAGAAAGATTCCACTGATATTAAATCAACCAAGATGTTTCGAAAACATACAACACTTGAAAAAACAACCAACCAACTAAAAAACTTATCCACCAAAGAAGCAGTAGGCAACTTCGTCTCCTCGAACTCTTACTTTCACTGCAATACCATCGATAAAATAAGTAAATCAGCTTGATTGACTCCCAAATTTGATCTCTTTAATGGAACACCTTCTTTGGATTCATCTATGACATAAGATAAATATAGTGTTAATAATAAAAAATAATAGTAAAATAACTAAAAAAAAATTAAATTAAGCATGAAAAAAACATATTAAATCAAGCATGAAAAAATATACTTTCGTATTTATATAGAGAAATCTGAGGATGAGCATTACCTATAATCTTTTTATCCATGATAGGTGCACCTATGTTTTATAATAAGTATAATATTAATCACAAATAATAATAAAAATTTAAAAATTAAATTAAGCATGAACAACATACTTTGATAACTACTCAGAGAAATGTTATGAACATCACCTATAATTTTTTTATCCATGGTAGAAATACTCTATAATAAAAGAATGATATTATAAATGGACTATCCTCAAGGTGGATATAAAAACCATTTATGAATATGCTTTCTTTGATAAGGTGCTTTATAAGCAAATTATAAAAACTACTGAACAGTCTTTAGCATTAAATGCGGATGAGCAGACTATTAGACTGTTAAATAAACGTGATATTGATATGTATAAACGTCATTATAAATTTATGCATATAGGAATGGTGCAAATTGCATTTAAACCTTTAACTCTTAAAGGGTTACCAGAGACATTTCTAGCTGCAATTTGGGATGCTAAAAATTTAAATTTCAGACAGTCTCTTATGGGTTCAATTGAATTCACTGTAGCCTATGGTCCAGTATATTTTAACACACAGCCGAACTTACAATTATCTTTGACTGATGTGAATATTTTTTATGCTTTGACTTTAAATATAAAAATTCATAGTTATAATTATGCCCTTGGTTCTGAGTTAATTTGTCTTTCTTATAGAATTTATTACAAATTACTATCTACTCTGAATCCAAGATGCAAACTGATAGATGATGCATCAGATCGGACCTTATTGGTTGAAACAAATTTCGCAAGATCAAAGGTCACCCACCACAAAGAGACCTATAAGATAGGATGAAATTGAATTTCCCGAAACATGGATCTTAAATTTGGTTATTTCTCTGAATCAAGTCACGGATGATATAATGAACTCTGAGTTATCCCATGTAACTCAAAATCCAGATGGAAGGATTTGTCTTCAATTTGACAACAAATCCACGATTTATAACCGACATTCCTTTTCTATGTCAAAATTATTGTCTGTTATACATCATATATCTCCTATTGAACCAGTTTATGGTCCAGTTAGGAATCGTGCAACATCTTTACATACTATTAATTCTGCATCTATACCTGCATCTACACGCTTTGTAGAAAAAATTAAAATCAATCCTAAAACAAATATTGTTCAAGATAGTGATAATATCTCTGATAGGGATAACCCTACTCCTTCTGAAATAGAGTTTGATGTTAACAGTGTTTAATATGATTCCACCCCAAATTGATTTTAGTCCTGGTTCTCAGGCAAGGAGTTATATTAAAAAAATAATTTTTTAATAAAAAATGGAATCGATTTAGAATTTGATTCTTTGAGACTTAGAGTCCAGATGAACTCAATAATATTTCTCAAGAATTTTATGAGATATGCGCATTGCATAATCAGATTGTGTGCTTTGTGTCGTGGTTCATAACCACATATTTTCCATTATATGTTAAGTTGTTGAAAAGATCTTATCAAGATGCGAGTGGTAATATACTTCAAACTATTTACCCTCCCCAATCACCTTTTGTATTTTCTAATAATACTGGAATTACTTTTTCTACATTCCAAAAATTCGTTGATAATGAAATTGGTAAAGTAACTGTTGCAGAAATAAATAATTTGATTGATCAAAAAATTATTTCAATCTTTATGTGAAAGTTTTGGGAGAACATATTTCTTCTCTTGATAAAAAAACTTGGCGAATTGATTGAGATGGTGAAAAAGCTTAGTGTTAGTCCAAAGTTATCTAATATTGCTTTCACTTCGAAAAGTAAAAAAAAAAAAAGACTTGACAACTAGGCCTTGTATTCAGAGACCTCTAGATATTGAGGGAATTGAAAAGTTGTCTCCCATAAAATAATTGGAAAAATTACTTAATAAAAATTTTTTTAGTATAAATATCAAACCCATTGATTTGTCTAATGCCTTTGCTGATAGCATAGAGTCCACCCCAGATACGGGAAATGAAATCTACTCTAAACTAAATAAACTCAGAGGTATGATTAGGAAACAACTGGGAAAAAAATATGTTGATATACCCACATGACTTCTAACTATTATTCGCGTCCAACTTCTCAAGATATTTTGATAGAGGAGAGACATTAGAATCAGACTAATACGTCGTATAGAAGAGATGCAATTTACGAATGGAACTTGGATGGCTTATCTCAAAGACAATTATTCGTCCTTATTCATTGAATGCTAATGTATTCTACTATTGCAAAAGATACTGCATCTACCAAAAATCGTCAAGGACGTACAGATGCAACTATTTATAAAATGATTATTGCTGGTTTTATTGGCCAACTTCGTGGCTGGTGGGACAACTTCTTAGATAATGAAAAATAATGCTATTTTCAAAGCTAGTAATTCCTTAGAAGGAATTAATAACCTAGGAAGATCATTACCTATGGATAGAGAAGATGTTGTTTATACTCTTATTCTTACCATTATTGAACATTTTGAAGGTAGATTTACCAACCAGTATGAAAATACTCGAACACTCTTAAATGGTCTTAGATGGAGGACCTTAGGAGAATTCAGATGGTATAAAGAAACCTTTCTAAGCAGGGTCATGGACTTACCCGAAAGTAAGTATACTCATTGGAAGGCGAAGTTCATAGATGGTCTTCCTCCTCTTTTTGCTGAAAGGGTTAGAAAAGAGCTTCGGGGCTCAGGTTCCTATGGTGAAATTTCCTATGATAATTTTACCTATGGTCAGCTAATAGCGGCCTGTACTCAACAAGGTTTACCTTTGTGCAATGAGTTAAAATTAACTAGACAAAGTAAGCTTGATAAGCTTGGAGAAAAATCTCAATTAGGAGATTTTTGTGAACAATTTGGTATGGACAAACCAGCTTCTACCTATCAAGGGAAAAGTCGAAGGAATTCCAATTCCAAGTCTGATAATCCTTATAGGAAAAAGAGATCTAGACATAGGTCTAAGGAAGAGCGTGAGACTCGTAAAACCCATCATAAGTCTACTAGATTTACAAAGAATGGGTCTAAGCATGATCTCGCCATGATTAAGTGTTACAAATATGGTAACCTAGGGCATATTTCTCCAAACTGCAAGCTCCAAAATCTTAAGTCTTTAGGTCTTACTGATGATATTCATGATCAAGTTTATAGTTTTTTATACACTTCTGGTTTTGAGTATGATTATGATTGCGATTCTGAAAATAATATTGAACTGCCTAATTCATCTAATAGCGATGAAGTGAACATTTTTGTTGATTGCAATGGTGATAATTGTGTTTCTGATAGATCCTTTTATAAATTACAATCACAGTTTAAAGATTTAGATTTAAATAATTTGAATATTCAAACTCTCACTGCTGATAGCGTCCTTGAATTATTAAAAGAAGTTTCTGATGATAAGCTTCGTGAAAAAATCATTAATATTGCTACTAAAAATCTGTTGATAGCACCTCCAATACTTAAAAATTGTTAATAGCACTCATGTTACTCGGAGTAATGATAATGATTATTACATGCCTTATTCTTTAGCTGAGGTTAATAGACGACTTACTTTAAGTCATTTACCCGGTAAAAATACTTCTTTCAATGATTTAAAAATTAAGGTTGATAACCTGAAAAAACAGATTATATCTCTAAAGCAAAACCAAATAATTTGTGATCATAGGATTACAAAAATTGAGAAAGATATTTCTTATAATAATGTTTCTTTCAAAGGGAAGGAAAAAATATCTAATATAGAAGAAGACGATGATATTGTCAAAAACTTTGATGTAAAAAATGATTATTTTTTGGGCATGATGCAAATTGTTACAACTCATAAATGATATATAAATTACACTAATGATTTCTCTGTGACTAATGTTGCCATGATTGATAGTGGTGCTGATGTTAGTTGCATTCAAGAGGATTTGATTCCAACCAGATATTTTCATAAGACTACACATATTTTTAAGTCTGCATCTGGTCATTCTCTTGATATTAATTATAAACTTCCTAATGCATACATTTGCCGAAATAAGGTTTGCATTCCGCATTTCTTCTTTTTAGTAAAAAATCAATTATATCCACCAATTATACTTGGCCACCGCTTTTATAAATGCAATTTATCTTTATACTCATATTGATGCTAAAGGATTTACTGCTACTTAAAAAAATAAAGTAATTTCTTACCTTTTTGTTACAGATCCAGTAACTAAGGATATAAATGCTTTAATTGATATGAAGCAAAACATGTGAACTTTTTACAGTTTGAAATATTTAGCATGAATATTGGTGATACCATGAAATCTGCTAAGGTACAAGAGAAAATAAAAATAATCTCCGAACAAATAATTGTTGATATATGTGTTGATCACCCCAATGCTTTTTGAAATCGTAAACAGCATATTGTAACTCTTCCATATGAAGACTATTTCTGTGAGTACAAGATCCTAATGAAATCAAGGCCATGTCAAATAAATGCAGAGTAAGTCGAATTCTGCAAAAAAAGAGATTGATAATCTCTTACAAAAGGGTCTAATAAAACCTTCTAAATCTCCATGGTCTAATAAAACCTTCTAAATCTCCATGGTCTTGCACTGTATTTTATGCGAATAATGCGGCTGAAAAAGAATGTGGTATACCGAGGTTAGTAATTAATTATAAACCTCTCAATAAATATTTGAAATGGATTAGATACCCTATTCCAAATAAAAAAGATTTATTGTCTAGATTATTTGATGCCAATATATTTTCTAAATTTGATTTAAAATCTGGTTATTGACAAATTCAGATATTTAGAGAGCACACTTATAGAACTGCTTTCAATGTTCCATTTGGTCAATTTGAATGGAATTTGATACCTTTTGGATTGAAAAATGCTCCTTCTGAGTTTCAGAAGATAATGAATAACATTTTTAATCCATACATGAATCTTATTATTGTTTATATTGATGATATTCTTGTGTTTTCTAAAACTTTAGAATTGCATTTTAAACATCTAGAAGTATTTAAAAAGATTGTGATACAAAATGATTTGGTGATATCTAAATCAAAAATGGGTTTATTTCAGACAAGTATTCAATTTTTAGGTCATAATATTTGTCAAGGTAAGATAGTCCCTTTTCAGCGTTCTATTGATTTTGCTGATAAATTTCCTGATGTTATCACTGATAAAACCCAATTGCAAAGATTCTTAGGGAGTTTGAATTATATATCCTTATTTTATGAGAATTTGTCATGGGATTTAGCTCCCTTATATGATAGATTAAAAAAGGGTTTTCAAGGTCCCTGGACTGATAGTCATACAAACCTTGTAAAACATATTAAACAACGTTTAAAATCTTTGCCTTGCTTAACTTTAGCTAATCCTACTTGGCTAAAAATTATTGAAACTGATGCCTCTAATGTTGGTTATGGAGGAATTCTTAAACAAGTTAATCCCCATAAAAATATTAAAGAATTGATACGATTTCATTCGAAAAAGTGGACTGATAGTCAAAAGAAGTATGTAACGGTGGCACATGAAATGTTACCCATTGTTAAATGCATTTTTAAATTTCAGGATGATTTATATAATTAAAATTTTTTGATTAAAATTGATGCCCAATTGGTGAAGTATATGTTTGACAAAGATTTTAAACATGATGCTTCAAAATTAATTTTCACAAGGTGGCAAGCTCAATTAGCCCCTTTTGATTTGAAATTCAATATAAAAAAGGAATTGATAATTCCCTGCCTGATTTCTTATCCAGAGAATACTTAAGTGAAAAATGAGTTTTTACACTCATTTTCTCTCTGAAAGAATGATAATCACTATTATAAAGGCAATCCCTTTGAACGCAGATATGCATATGCTTATATTTGAAAAAAATCATTCATTCAATAATTGAAGATGAATTTATTATCTTTAATTATGAAGAAATTAGATAAGATTGGATTGATATTGATATATCTCAGTAATCTATTATGTGCAGCATGACTACAGATCCACTCTGGCAAATGGCTAGAGGAAAAGGTAAAGGCAGAGGAAGATACTCTTCTTCTGGGGAAAGATCCACCCCCTCATCTTCACAGCCTTAAGAATCATATGTTTCATCATCAAATTCCACAGTGATACAAAAGGGAAATATGAGTCTAATGAATTCCAAGATTTTGCAGATAGGCGAATCTTCTTCTTCACAATCGATCCATCTAGAAGATATTCCGGAGGATCATACATTATATGGACAATTACAATCATAATTAACTGCAAAGAAAGAAGATATATTTGCAAAAATTACAAAATAAAATGCTGATACCAAACCATATGAACAACTTGATAATAGAGAGCTGATAGTTCTTATTGAAAATTTTGAAATCCAGAGACAGAATGATCCGTAGAAGATACTCCACAAATATTTAATTTCTAACCTCTATTTTGCAGGAGAATCCTACAAAACTTGAGCGTATTATGAAACAATTCTATTATCCACTGGAAGTGCAGAGATTGAACATTTCCAGGCTTATGATGGAGAACCAGATGTGCATAGGTTCTAAAAAATTGTTATAAAAAAGATCATTACTCTTGGAGATTGGGGTACAACTTCTATGGCAGAAAGGCAGCTGTTGCTAAAGGGTTCCAAAATTAATTTTACATATTGGGACTATATCTAGGCCTTCACCAACACATTATATTACAACAACAATAAGCATAAACATACTTAATTTATAAAGATTTGTGCGAAGATATTCGACGAATCCCTCCTCAACTGATTTATTCATTAGTGGGCGTATCATGGACCAACTGTTCAGATATTACTGGATATATTTCTAAAACTATATAAACATGGACAAAGGTGTCCCCATTTCTGACAGAGTTATACCACTCAGATCATGTCTGCAATTTAGACAAGATTGACTGGATGTATTTCTTTATTGAATTTTCCATTCCATGGATTCACAAATAGAATATTGAATTTGGATTCACTAAATAACAAATACCTTATATTTATAGGGTATTTTATAATAATTTCTGGGATAAGTTGAAGCGCAAAGATCCCACAACTAAAAACTTAAATAGTCAAGAACTCCTGGATACTATAGACAGTAAAATTCAGGAATATCTAATGCTCCTCTGAAGAATATTGTTGAGGATAAATCTTTAAAACATATCTCCAGAAGAATTGTTGTTCATGATGGAGATACAATGGAAATGATAGAACAATATCTGGAAGAAGTTGGAAAAAATTTGATGAAAACTGTCGAACAACATTCAGATTCTTCTATGAAGAGCATCACCAGCGATGATATTGCAGAAGGTATTCAAGACTCCCAGCCAATTGATTCAGGAGATACCCTAAATGAAGAAGCCATTGCTAAAATGGAGGAATTTCTCCAAGAACTAAAAATAAAAGAAGACAAGATATTCGGAAGGAAAAAATGTTGATGTATGGGACCCAAATATGGGACCCTTTTTACTATTTACACAGTAGATCCACTGTGCATAGGGACCCGGATGTGAGATCCATAAGTACTGTGCATAGATTCTTTTTGCTTTTTCTTTTCTATATATAGAGCCTTCAATTATTTGGGAAGGCAAGAAAGAAGATTTTCTGAGGTGTACCTAACGTTCCATAGAAAGTGCGACAGAGGCTTTATAAGTATAAGACATCTTCATAGGTACTCTATCCAATATTTCTTTATAGAAACTAAGACTAGGAAAAGAATGGCTAATTTCTATTTTCTCTCTCTAAGCATAGTTTTCTCTCCCCTCTCTCTTGTGTAACATAGTTCAAGGTTTGAATAAAAAGGCTGATAGCCATCATTGTATACTATTTCGGCCTTGCATCCGACCATTCTTAAGGTATTTACTTCTTTAATTTTGACGTACTTTAGTACTTTCTTCCCCTCTCCAGCCATGACTATGTCTGCTAAAAGTTTTTCATATCTATGCCAGAGATCTAACTTCTCTTACTTAGTAAATATGAAAGATCCAGACTCTATCAAAATATGAAGAAATTTTTCTATAGTTTTTTTACTTGGTTCCGAAATAGTTGGTGTAGTCAAAATTAGTACTGCTTATGGTTGCTTTGTCTTAGTGACTACGTCTAGCAAACCGTGACTTTTAAGCCCGTGATAATGAAAAGGGTGTCTCTCTTCACGGTTAGAATCACTAGACACATGGGCTCATCCTAAGTATGTACTAATCTTCTGACAGGCCCCTTGTTCGGGTAAAAGAGTTTTCCATACAGTCATTAATCTATTTGAAATTCTTTTATATTTTGGTTGGTTTTTCGCCTAGGCTTTCCGATATTTGTTAATAGATATGGTTGGCATGGCAGATTACCGCCCGCCTGTCCGATCCTGTTAAATCTCCTTACTATCTATTATGGTAATTACTTTGATAGACAAAAAGAGGCAAAATGTGCTTAGCCATAAAAAGAAGTTATCATTAACTTTAAATTCAAAAATTGATTAGGATATTAATTGGATAATTACAAATTTCAAATTTTATAAAATAAAATAGAAAAGAGAAAAAATTATGTGCATTAAGTGCTAGAAAGCAGGATTACATATTATTATTATGTAAGCATAATATTATGTTAAATGGTAAATAGAAGAAGTCGTGATTATTGTTATTATTAAGAAATAGTTAGAGTTTATTTAAACTCTTCAAACTATGGGTTTCTATATTTAAGCTAATAACTTTTTTAAGAAAAAAGGCTCAAATATGTCATCGAACCATCAGAAATGACTCATTTATGTTATCTGTTAAAGTTTAGCTCGTTTATGCCATCGTCGTTATAAAATAGGTTCATCCATGTCATTACTTGTTAATGGTGGTTTTTCAAAAATAGCTTTGCCACATGCTACCTTATTAGAGGTCTACGATTTTAGACCTTTCAGTCATGTATGATTTTTCATTCTGAATTTCTTCATTGGAACTTTTTGATCATATATAACATTTTCTTTTGTTCTCAATTTACTTTTTGCAGTAAAATTTTAGTACTATAATAATAAGAATGTCAGATATGATGTTCAGAATAATGACTCATACATAATAAAAGGCTTCAACAAACTCAACGGAGAATAAAAAAATTAAGAAATTTGTTTCTGAAGTGAATGGGAGACGTCTCCCTACACGAGCATAAAAATGAAGGGTCATACTTCTTCAAAAGTAACATCATTCAGGTGAATCTTCTCCGTCAATATCAAAGGATCAGACATAGTATCTTCCAATCTTAAGAACATGAAAAAACCAGTTGAACTTTTCTTGATATGAATGAGAAATTAGAGACATTAGTTTTTTACTTTCCTTTTTTTTCAGCATGATTAAAAGTTGGTAAAAATCCTTCTCGATTTTATAACTCATTCTGCAAATGCGTGCAGATACTCAATTCACAAATAAAATTGCAAACAAAGGATCTTTTCGGATCAAAAGAAAGATTTTAAGAGAGTAATAAGCCAAAAATCTGATTATAGTACGATTAAGATTCCATATTTATTATTATAGTACTAAAATTTTGATGCGAAAAGCAAATTGAGAACAAAAGAAAATGCTATATATGACCAAAAAATTCCAATGAAGAAATTCAGAATGCAAAGCCATACATAACTGAAAGCTCTAAAAATCGCGGACCTTTAATAAGAAGACACGTGGCAAATCTATTTTTGAAAAACCACCGTTAACAAGTAATGACATGGATGAACCTGTTTTGTAACGGCGATGACATAAACGAGCTAAAATTTTAACGGATGGCATAAATAAGTCATTTCTGATAGTTCGATGGCATATTTAAGCTTTTTCTTTTTTTTTAATTCTTCTAAAAACTTAATATTTTCAAACTCAAATATTTAATATCCTTTAATGCAAATTATTATTATTATTATTATTATTATTATTATTATTATTATTATTAAACGTTACTACTATGTCCTGCCACTAATATTAACTTTTTGGTTTGTCTTATCACTAATACTACTACTACCATGTATTGTCACTGCTACTATTTCAATATTTATCTATTTAGTATTGTTATTACTACTACTACTACTGAACATAATCCGTACTACTATTACTGCTACTACATTTGCACAATTATTTATTATTGTCATATTGTTATGAAACAAGAAAGAATAAAGAAGAGTAGAGAGAATAGAGAGAGTAATTGTTATTTCTTCTCATGAAGGATGATTTACAATGAAGGAAGCCCTTCTATTTATAGGAGAAATTTTCCCTAGTTTCACACTAAAAGACAAATACATCAAATCCTGATAGACATCAAATAGATCTTGATAGACATTCACTATAATTGATATATATCATAACACTCCCCCTTGAATGTCTAACAATACGCATATAGGTTGCCTCATTAAAAATCTTACAAGTAAAACCCAGTGGGACAAAACCTTGTAAGGGAAAAAGAGTACAACGCGTATTAGAACAGCGCGTATTAGCTTCCACTAATAAGAACATCCTTGAACCGTTGCATTTCGATCTTGTGCACCATCTTCTTGAAAGTTGCCGTTGGAAGAGACTTGGTGAATAAATCAGTCACATTGTCACTTGAACAAATCTGTTGTACGTCAATATCACCATTCTTTTGGAGCTCATATGTATAGAAGAGCTTTGGCGGAATGTGCTTCGTTCTATCTCCTTTTATAAATCCACATTTCAGTTGTGCTATGCATGTTGCATTATCTTCATATAAAATTGTGGGTACTTTGTGACATTTCAAGCCACATTTTTCTCGAATGAGATGTATTATGGACCTCTACCACACACACTCTTGGCTTGTTTCATGAATAGCTATAATCTCAGTGTGATTCGATTAAGTGGCTACGATAGACTACTTTTTTGATCTCCAAGATATGACAGTACCCCCACATATGAATACATAGCCTGTTTGTGACCGAGCTTTATGCGGGTCGGATAAGTATCCAGCATCAACATAACCAACAAGATCGGAATTGCAATCTTTAGAATAAAATAAGCCCATATCGATAGTCCCCTTTAGATACCGTAATATGTGTTTGATCCTATTCCAATGTCTCCTAGTAGGAGCAGAACTATACCTTGCTAGCAAATTTATTGAAAATGCTAGTATTTGTAAGATACATTAGTGCACCAATTTCTCTAAGATATAGTATCTCAGGACCAAGGAGTTCCTCATTCTTTTCTTGAGGTCGAAATAGATCCTTATTCACATCAACTGATCAAAAAACCATCGTAGTACTTAATGGATGCGCTCCATCCATATAGAATCATTTCAACACCTTTTCTGTGTAGGCAGATTGATGGACAAAGATACCGTTTGTCAAATGCTCAATTTGCAAACCAAGGCATAACTTTTTTTTTCCGAGATCCTTCATCTCAAACTTTTTCTTTAGGTAATCAATTGCCTTTTGAAGCTCTGTTGGCATTCCAATAAGGTTTATGTCATCAACATAGACAGCAAGTATAACAAACTCTGACGTTGTTTTCTTTATGAAAACACATGGGCAAATTTTATCATTCGTATAACCTTCTTTAGATAAATATTTAATAAGACGATTATACCTTATGCATCCAGATTGCTTCAAACTATGGAATACATTTCCCGAGGCTTTGAACTATATGCTTTCGGCATTTTTAATACTTTGGGAATTTTCATGTATATCTCATTATCAAGTGATCCATATAGATAGGTTGTTACCACATCCATCAAATGCATTTCAAGTCTCTCATGGATATTGAAACTAATAAGATAATGGAATGTTATTGCATCTATAACTGATGAATACGTCTTATCATAATCGACACCAAGCCGTTGTGAAAATCCTTGTGCAACAAGGAGTGCTTTATATCTTTGTAATTTTTTTTATTTCTTTTTCACACAAAGACCCATTTATAGCCAACAGGCTTAACACCATTAGGTGTTTGAGCTATGGGTCCAAAAACTTTACGTTTGGCGAGCGAATTCAATTCAAATTGAATTGGTTCTTGCCATTTTGGCCAGTCATTTCTTTGTCGACATTCTGTGATAGATCGATATTCAAGATCCTCGCTATCTTGCATGATTTTGGTTGCAACATTATATGCAAAGACATGATCCACTATTATTTCAAATCGATTCAGATTAATTTCAATATCACTTGAATTTATGGATAGTTCCTCATTTTCTTGAGTCTCAGGCTCATTGATTCCTTCAGGGATATCAAAATTACTCAAATCTTGAACTTCTGTATGTGGATCTTTCGTAGGATTTCGATCCTTAGAACCTAATAGTCTGCCACGCTTCAAGCGTGCTTTAGATTCATTAGCTATGACACTAGTGGATGGTCCTTTAGGGACATCAATTTGAATTGGGACATTCTCTGCAGGAATATGTGACTTAGTGATCCTTTTCAAATCTATAAATGCGTTCGGCATTTGATTTGCAATTCTCTGCAGATAAATAATCTTTTGTACTTCTTGCTTACAAATAGAAGCACGTGGATCAAGATGAGATAGTGATAAATTTTTCCACAAAATTTCTCTTTTGATGTCACTATCTTCTCCCCCTAATTTTGAGAAAAGTAACTCATCAAACCGATAATCTGCGAATCGAGCAGTGAATATATCTCCCATTAATGGTTCAAGATAGAGAATAATGGAGGGTGATTCAAACCCAACATAAATTCCTAACCTTTTTGGGGGCCCATCTTGGTGCGGTTTAGTGGTGCTATCGGCACATAAACACCGCACCCAAAAATTTTCAGATGAGATATATTAGGCTCTTGACCCAGAACCAATTGCAACGGAAAAAATTTATGATAATTTGTCGGTCTAAGACGAATAAGTGTTGCAGCATGCAAAATTGCATGACCCCAAATAGAAGTGGGCAACTTAGTTTTCATTATTAATGGTCTTGCTATCAACTGCAGACGTTTAAGTAATGACTCAGCAAGGCCATTTTGAGTGTGAACATGGGGTACAGAATGTTTCACTCTTATCCCGATCAATAAGAAATAGTCATTAAATGCTTGGGATGAAAATTCTGCAGCATTATCAAGGCGAATAGAATTGATTTGATTATCAGGAAATTGTGCCCGTAATCGTATTATTTGTGCCAATAATTTTCCAAATTCCAAGTTGAGAGATGACAAAAGGCACACATGAGGCCATCTAGAAGAAACATCTATTAGGACCATGAAGTATCTAAATGACCCACTTAGTGGGTGAATTGGTCCACAAATATCCCCATATATGCGTTCCAAGAATGCAGGGGACTCAATCCCAACTTTTGTTGGAGATGGTCTCACAATCAACTTGCCTTGATAACAAGCATTACATGAGAATTCACCATTCAAAAGAACCTTCAAGTTCTTTAATGGATGCCCATTTAAATTTTCTATTATTCGTCTCATCATTATTGATCCTGGATGTCCCAGACGATTATGCCAAAGTACAAAAGTATTGGAATCAGTAAACTTCCGGTTTACTATGGAATATGCCTCAATTGTACAAATATTTGTCCAATACAGGCCAGAAGATAAAGCAGGAAACTTTTCAACTATACATGTCTGCCTAGAGACATTCTTGGTGATACCAAGATATTCAAGATTCATCTCATCAAATGTCTTGATATGATAACCATTTTTAGGGATATCTTTAAAACTCACCAAGTTTCTTCAAGACTTGGGAGAGAACAAAGCATTATTTATAATGAGTTTAGTTCCCTTGGGCAAGATTATAATGATTTTTTCGAAGCCTTCAATCAAATCAGCACTACCAGAAATTGTAGTAACATTAATCTTGTCCATGTTTAGATGAGAGAAATATTTCTTGCCTTTGAATATCGTATGTGTAGTGCCAGAATCAATCAGACAAATATCTTCTTGAAAATTATTCATATCTTTAAATAAAATAACATGCACCAAATAAAATATATATTAAATCTTTGTACAAAGTGAAAACTTATAATATGAAAAAATTATTAATCACACTTTAACTAAGTAATTAAAAAGAAATATATTCAATTAGTACGAGATGCAATTGTAATCGTATTACGAAATGAGAATATAAAAATACTATTATATTACATAATCATATGAGAATATTATTATATTAAAGAATGTTAATATAAAGAATACATTGCAAAATGCAATCTTAATCATACTATTGCACAACATTGTAAAGAATGATAATTTTGCATTGTAATGAATGCAAAGCAAGCACTCCACGTATTGTTTTCATGCGAAAAGTAAACCTCTGTAATATCGTTTTGTTTTTAATAAATAATGATAAAATTAAAATTCAATTCAATCAATAATAAACTACAATAATATAATTGAACTAATCAATATTAATCAAAAACTAATACTTATGCAAACAACTACTTTTACATGATTCTTTATTCACTAACTATTATCAATAAAAATAAAACAAAATTAAAAATCATTCATTCTTTCATGTTTACGGAACCATCACCAATCAAGTGATCAATCTTTCCTTCAGGGTGCTTGAAAAAGTCTGTACATTCAAACATGTGATGTCAACATTATTTTCAGAGAGAAAGTTAGCCTCGGGATTTCCCTCTTTCTTCTTTAGCCTTAGCCTTCAAATTTGAGACGGTAGAGTCTCGTGCTGATAACGTGTTATGAAACAAGAAAGAATAAAGAAGAAGAGTAGAGAGAATAGAGAGAGTAATTGTTATTTCTTCTCTTGAGGGATGATTTACAATGAAGGAAGCCGGGAAATTTGCCCTAGTTTCACACTAAAAGACAAATACATCAAATCCCGATAGACATCAAATAGATCTTGATAGATATTGATAAACATTCATTATATTGATATATATCATAACACATATTATATTTTTATCTTTTGTTTAATATGTAAATACTACTTAGATATGTTGTATTATAAATCAGTAAAAATTTATTTAGAACTCTTCAACCATGAGTTTCTATTTTTAAGCTAATAAAATTTTTTTTTCAAAAAAATAAAGGGTGATGCATTTTCAAATTCAAATATTTTCCATATATTTATTCAAAATTTTTACTACAATAATATTAAACTTTGTCCACATGGCTTCTTAGTAAATTGTCACTTGACTAATTGTGGTGCTTTATCCTCTGTTTTATAATATATACTAGTATAGGTACTCGCGCGATGCACGAATAATATTAAAATAGTATTTTTAATTATTTCATAAAATTATCTTACCTTTTAAAAAAATTCAACTATCATATTATTTCTAAAATAAAAGGAGAGGGGAAACTACACCCCCACCCCTACCGCAACCTCCACGTCCATATCCATCCCCTCAATTTTTTCAAAAAATAAAAAATTCTACCCTCCCCCCACAGCCAATCCCCTACCTCTAACCAAATCTATACAAAAAAAATTATATTTTATATTTTTTAATTATATTATTTATAATTTAAATCTACAACACCTCCCTCCTCCTCCCCCCCCCCCCCCCCCCCCACAAAAAAAATGTCGATGTATATTTTTAAATTATTTTTTTGTATTTCATGCATAAGCAGTTGAGTTTTCTTATCTTTTATCTCAAAATATAGGAAGTAGAATAGATAAATTTTGTCATGCATAATAAAATAAATAAAATAAAAATTAGAAGAAGACTCCAAAATAATCTTCTTTTTTTTTTAGAATTTGTCTCTATTTAACATCTATCAAAATATAAGTTTTATCTCATATTTAATTTTAATTCATTTTTTACTCAAATTTAGTAAAGATTATTAACTTTTCCTAAGAATTAAAAGAAATTTCATAATGTATGTAACATTTCTTGAATATTAATATTAAAGAAAAAAGTAGAATCTTAAATTCATGAAAACATAAGTATTTACTCATCATAGCTAAAAAAATACTTTTAAAAATTTAATTTATTTCTTAACTTTTATTTCATTGCCTGTGATTTTTTCATTGTGTAGATTTATCTATTATATTTTACTTTAAATTATAGTTTGATATCAATATAAAATATAAATAGCAATACTGCGATTTATTTAAATTTTGATTTTATATTACTGAAAAGGATAAATAAAAATATTGGTTATGCATTTATTTACTTACATTTTTAGAATTAATAATTTTTGTGCAACACGAAATTAAAATTGATAATTTTTCATACATAACAGGAATGATAAATGAATTATAAATTAGAAGAAGACTCTAATATAATCAAATCTGTTATAAATGATTATGTTTTAAAATTCAAGTATAATACTTTCACCTCTATCAAATATAATTTTATCTCATATTTTAAATTTTAATTCTTTTATTCAATTTCAAAAAATTTATTGACTTTGTTTCAAGAGTTATAAGAAATTCAATAAGGTAAGAAAATTTCTTGAATGTAAATTTAAAGGACAAAAGTAAAATAAAAAATTCATTTATAAATTAAAAAAATATAGCTATTTAATCTGCGTACATCATGTTTAATTATACTTTAAGATATTATATTAAAAATTTATTTCTTAGGCTATGATTTATTTTTGTGCTTTTTTACTTCCTTCCTCTATATTATGAAACTAAATGACGCTCAAAATCACTAAAAAAAAAAAAAGTAAATGTAAATTTGCAAGTAAAGCTAAAAGAGGATAAATAAATTAAAATATCTCAATGTATATAAATCTGTTTTGTAATCCTCCTAATAAAGTAAATATGTGAATGTGGTACTTATTAAATACAAAAATCGAACAATCATAAATTGCATACAATTGAATTAAATGTTTAACAACTATGAAATAAAATAATATTAAAATAAAGAACAATGATATCAAACACATATATTGAAAAACTTAAGCTTTGCCAACTATACTAATACAATTTCTACTTTCATAGTTATTTATTATTTTTTTCTTCACTCTTGTTTATCTCTTCTATAAGACAACAATAGCAACAAAATTATTACTAAAAATTACAATAATCTCTTAAGAATACCTCTTCACAAATTAAAAAATAAAAATGTTATTAATTTGAAATTGATTCACCTGTGAATCTCTTACTTATCAAAACCTTTTTATTTACGTAACCAATAAAACTTATGACATAGGGGTATAAATAAGAGAGGCTAAGAAGTTAGAACACTATTTTAATTCAAATTCAAATTTCAAATATCATATTAATTTGCTAAAAAAAAATAATTTGTTGTTCTTCTTATCCTTAGTTTGTTATTATTTCTTATCCTTACTCTTTTTCAAATGTAATGTATATTTACCTAATAATTTATATATTTTAATTGAGATAATAATTTAAAAGCAATGAGATTATTATTATTGTTATTATTATTATTATTATTATTATTATATTATTATTATTATTATTATTATTATTTAATATTTAATCAAATACATTCAAATATAATATACTACTACTACTATTAAATGTATTATTACATACGTATGTAATTAATATTATTATTAATTATTATCCTACTTCTACATACTACATACGTACTAATATCTACCACTACTACTAATTCATATTATTAAATCTATAAAATGTACTAATATCTACCATTACTACTGATTATTATTATAATATATTTTATAACATTTAAATTTTAAAAGAGATAAGTTTGAAATAATAAATGTCTATTAGAACTCTTAATTATGGATTTCTATTTTTAAGATAATGATTTTTTTAAAGGATAATGTACTTAAAATTCAAATACTTATCATCCAATTCATACTTTAATTGCTAGTACTTCTATTTTAAATTCAAATTTCTAATGTTTATCTTACAATTATAATATATTTTGATAGTAATGGTTATTCACATTTTGTGACAGCAAATTGTGTAGCATGACTATGAAATAAGTACAACTAATTTTTTATTTTTTTTTTAAATATAATTTTATGATATAGGGGTGTATATATAAGAGAGGCTAAGAAGCTAGAAACACATTTTAATTCAAATTCAAATATCATATTAATTTGCTAAAAAAAATAATTTGTTGTTCTTATCTTTAGTTTGTTATTCTTTCTAATCCTTACTCTTTTTTAAATGTAATGTATATTTACCTAATAATTTATATATTTGAATTGAGATAATAATTTAAAAGCGATGAGATTATTATTATTATTATTATTATTATTATTATTATTATTATTATTATTATTACTATTATCATTATTATTATTATTGTTATTATATATATATATATATTTCATTTAATATTTAATCAAATATATTCAAATATAATATACTACTACTATTAAATGTATTATTATATACGTATGTAATAAATATTATTATTAATTAGTATCCTACTTCTACATACTACATACTACATACGCACTATTATCTACCACTACTACTAATTCATATTATTAAATCTATAAAATGTACTAATATATACCATTACTACTGATTACTATTATAAATATATTTTATAGGATTTAAATTTTAAAAAAGATAAGTTTGAAATAATAAATGTCTATTAGAACTCTTAATTATGAGTTTCTATTTTTAAGATAATAATTTTTTTAAGGGATAATGTACTTAAAATTCAAATACTTATCATCCAATTCATGCTTTAATTGCTACTACTTCTATTTTAAATTCAAATTTCTAATGTTTATCTTACAATTATCGTACATTTTGATAGTAATGGTTATCCACATTTTGTGACAACAAATTGTGTAACATGACTACGGAATAAGCACATCTAATTTTTTTTTTTAAAATATAAGTTTATCTTTGAGAAGATATTATATAAGTTAATTAGGCTTATTACTTCACATAATCTTTAACCCAAAGAAAGCAGTAAAAATGTTTAATAACAAAGAAAAAAATAGAGAAGCTAGCTTAACATTATATATCTTTATAAAACTATATATAAGAGAGGTTAAGAAGTTAGAATTTTATTTCAACTCAAATTTTATTTAAATTCGAATTCAATTATCAAATCATTTTTTTTTTCTCAAAAATAAAAGATCTTTTTTTTACTCTTCCTTATCCTTGATTTTTAAAATACAATGTACATATTTTTTTATTTTTTTTTTATAATCTATGTATTTAAATTGAAAGAAATATTTGAAATCAATAAAATTTATCCAAATATTTTTTATAGTTATCAATAATAAATAAAAAATGACCAATTTGTTACTCATCCTTATTCTTACTATTTTATTTTATTTTTTCCTCTTTTTCTTAATTATCTTCTTTTCTTTCGTTTGATTCATTCTCTAGTTGATTCTACTACTTTTTATTGGCACGTATTTAAAATTTTCTTTTCTTTTCTTTTATTTCATTTTTATTTTTTGTTTGTGTTTTTGTTAATTTTTTTTATAAAAGTAATTTGACAATTTAGATATATAAATGTATTTTAAGTAGATATATACGTTGAATTTAATTTATTAAATTTTAAAATAATCGCAAGTAATGATAAGTTTTAGATACACACCACAAATATATATTATTTATATTTATCAATAATAATAATAATAATAATAATAATAATAGTAATATATTTATCATTATATTTGATATAGAGAAGTTTATGATTTTAAAGGTTAATGTATTTTTAAATTCAAATAATTATAAAAATCTTATTACACTACAATTAAACTTGTCCTAAAAACTGACATGTGGCTTCATAGCAGTTTGCCACTTGGCTTCTTCTTATGCTTCGTCCTTTGATTTATAATATATATATATATATATATATATATATATATATAGATAGATAGATAGATTAGTTTCTATTAGATTGATTTCTATTGAACCTTATGTGACCTTCTAGCTCTGCTCCGACATGTAATGGATGTTTTGATGTTCAACTGCAACTCTTTATCATAAGCCAGTTCGATCATCATTCTAATTATGTTTTAGGAGTAATATTAGTTTCAAAACTTATTGCACAGTTCAAGAGTAATTACATACAAAATTATACAATCAAAGAGTACAAAGAAGATATAAAAAATAACAATAATTAGCAACAACGGACAAATTTTAGAGCTAAATAAAAAATTCATTGCTAATTCTATTCAATGATGAGTTGTTGGATTACCAAAAATTCTATCATGCTATGAGCAATTTAACAATGAATTTTATAGCTAACTTTTTATTTTTTTGAGATTTTTTTTTTGTTTGTATGTATTTTTGAGATTAAAGATGAAGGAGCACTGAACAAATTATAGGTCATCCAGATGAATCTACACAATTAATCACACACTTTGGGGGACACTGACATAATTTCCTAAGTATCTTATATGTATGGGCCTTTAACCTAAACATCAGTGGGTTTAGTAGTTCTAAGTTGAAGACGTAACATTCATTTGGATCGTTCAAAGGTTCAAACCTGATGGGCAAGACTTAGGACATTTGTCTTATGGGCAAAATTTATTAAGCGAGATTAAAATACTAAAATTTTTATATATATACACAAGGTAACTATAATTAATTACGCTAAATCCCAATTTGGTAAAATAATTATATAAATCCCAAAGTAATTACTTAAATCTCCTATTTTTTTACCTACTCTCTCTAACCTATTATACATCCAAAAACACGCTGCTTCTGTGTTGCCTCTCCCGTATTTTGCTCCCATCATAAACCCAATTTTTTCTCCATAATTGAAACCCTTTTTGCTCTCATGAAGGTGCCTCGGGTAGAGTCAAAACTAAGAGTTTTTCTATTCAAGATCCAATCCGTCTTTCAGGTTTGTTTGCATCTGGTAATCTTCTGAAATAAGTATCTTCTATCGTCTGAAATTAGCTTTATCTCAGGTCACAGACTTCAAAAAAGGCTTAAACACAGTTAACTCTGCTTGTGAAGAGGCACTTTTCTACGTTCTGTATATCTCTTCATTATTTTCCCTATTTTCTTAGCATAACTCAGTTTTCTTATAGCAGGTTCGACATTCTCTCAAATTGAAGGAAATATTGAAGAAAATATTGTATCTAGGGAATACATTGAAGCAGGGAACTGCCAGAGGTAAGAATCTACATCCCTCTTGCAATTCTTCAAAATCTCAGCTTTCTAATCTGGACTATTGCAGGAAAGTTTGATAAACATGTTCGAATTTGTGAATGTTTAAATATTGTATAAGCTTATATTATACATTCATATAATTATGTAGATAATTCATGTATAAGGTTAATATATTTATATGTATAGTGTGCCATTATACATTATGTGTAACACCCCGTATTTTCCTAGCATAATCTAAGTCCCAATACATGAGTGTTCGTATATAAAATTTTCAAAACACTCATTATTTTTCAGTTTAGAGCCTGTCATTGCGTAGGAAATTAATTAGCTTTCTAACGATATAAAATTCGCCCAAATCCGATAACCGGGTAAGAAGTTATGGAGTTTTTAAGTTTCAGTCGTTAGACCCCATCATTTTAACCCTTAGCACATCACGGAGGAATTCCAGATAACAATTGTCAATTTTTAGTATGACTCCACGATCATGACGCATCGCGGAGCAGGCCAATTTTTTGTTTGGCAATTTTCAGTGGACCTCCGCGATGTTGGCGCGCCGCGGAGGTGGCCAAATTGGCATTCCAAAAGCTTACCGCGATAGCTCCGCATCGCGATGTTTTTCCAGGTCCCAATTGTCCATTTTCAGTGGCTTGGCGCGATATTGGCGCATAGCGTCAAGGCCAAAAATTGGGATGGTCAGTTTTCAACTTATGTTTTAAATCCGTTTAAGGGTATTTGGGTCTTTTTCCTAAGCCCTAAACTCGTCCTAAAACGCAAAATTTAGCCCCAATTGACCTAAATAATCATTCATTATTCAACTTCCTCTCAAATTAAAGATCCCCTTTTCCAAGAATAAGAAACCCTAACTCTCAAATTCAAGACCAATCCTTAAGAACTCACCCAGAACTTCAAGAAATTCGTTATCCTAGGTATGTTAGATGTTCATTCATGGATTCCTTTCATCCATGGAGTCCAAATATCCTATTTTAATTACCAAGTTTTAATCTTTTCAAGTTATTATGTTTTAAATTATGATTTTATCCATGAATCTCCACGTATTATTGATTTTACACCATGCTACCATAAAATTATTGTTATTATTCAATCCTCCATGTTTTAGCATTATTACTTATTGAATTAAACCATGAATTAATGCTATTATGATGAATTTATGCTATTCCTACAAGTTCCATGACATTCCTATGATTGTTTTAAACCATGAACTACAAGTGTTTGATAAAATGCCTACAAGAGTGATTTATTTAATAAAAGCCTTCATGTTTTGATCTTCAAGTTTTAGTGTCATTTTACTATTATTATTTTTGAGTCTTGGGGGTATTAAATACCCGAAAACCATAGCTATTTATTTAGTCTAGTCTCTGTACAAAGTACATGATAGAATAGTCTTCAGAACATACTATGAGCATTATTAGAATAGTCAGATATCAGTCAGTTCACCTCAAAACAGTCTAGTATTTCAGTGTCTTTCAGTTGGGAGTAGGATTTAGCACCGAGCGAGTGTAGGGATGGCGGCTTCCCCATCAGATAGGCAGATTCGTTAGTAGCAGTCCCTATACTCCAAAACTACGTAGCTAGCGTAGGGTATGAGAAGTCACCCATCAGATTAGGCTTGACTATCTCGCAGGGGTCATCCGTCAGTTCAGGCTTAACACCCTTAGTCCTTTGGATATTATATCAATTTAGTGGATCCACACGGCCATCATTAGTACCCGTGGCACTGTATTAACACCCTTCCAACTAGGGTTACAGGTTGGACCACAATTAGCTCAAATTGGAGAATGTCGGTCAGATGATACCTCCCACAGTCTCAGATATAGTCTCAGTTAAAGTCTCAGTTCAGTTATGCAGTCTTAGAGTTACTTGACCAAAGCATACAGATATTAGTATTTTTCAGTATTTTAGTTTATAGATTTTACTTAGTCCATGTTATATGCTTGGTCATGCATTCCCAATGTCTACAGATTTTTATGTATCTTTAGTATTTACAGACTTTCATGCGTACTCAATATTTACAGATTTTCTAAATTTTCAGCATCTACAGATTCTATGTTCTCTACTCAGTACTCTATGTTTTGCATACATATTCAGTTAATTATTAGTTCTGTTCATGAAACCATCCATATCAGCCAACCTCATTTAGCATGCCGGTACATTTAAAGTACTGATCTATAATACCTAGAGAATTCCAACCGACAGTAAAACTATGCTTCAAGCTTATGAGAAATAAATTATAGTTCATTGATAGTTTTATAATCAAGGTTGGTGTGTATTAAGGCCACAAATATGTCTTAGCTATTAGGTGAATCAAAACATCCCTTACCGATTGAATTCTTGAGAAGGATTTTGGTATAGTTAACTTCAAATGAGCATATCTTTTGTTATACTATGAATTTTTGAGCTCATTACCCACCAATGGATAGATAATTGAATTACCTTTCCAACGATACTAATTTCTCTTAAATTCAATATCAGAGTAAAAAGTTATGGCCATTTTACAGTGAGCTGTCCGGACTACCAAAGTGCGATGGGAAGGCCGACGCGTAACTGAGGCAGTAAATCTGTTTTCTAGCCAAAAAATGATGGATTGAAGGGACAGTCCATCCCCAGGGCAGCGGTTCATCACCCAAACCATTGGGGACCTCCGTTTAGCGATTTTAAGCCGTTTTAAAAGGATTTTTGGGTCTTTTCCACCCTAATTAAATCAAATCAAAGCACATAACTTCATATTCATCCATAGCATCAAAATTAGGGTTCCTTTCAAGATCAATCCTCAAGAACAAGGTTCAAATTCTTCTTCAAGAAAATTCAAGAATAAAAACATCACCTTTCAAGAACCTTCAAGAAAAGCCTCCAAGAACATTCTCAAGGCTTCAAAAGTCAACTTGTTCCATCGAATCAAGCCAAATAAGGTATGTGGGGTTTCAACAAGAATAATTCTTTCGTTCTTGTTCCTAAAACTTACTTTAAGTTACAAATTTCTGTATTTTGATATGATTTTCATGAAATTTAAGTTTTTCAAGTTAAGATTATAATTGGTTTCAAGTGAAATGCATTATAGTATGTTTTAACTATTGTGGTTTCCATATCATGTTCATGAGAGTTCATAATAAATCCTCAGTTTATAATTTTGTCATGTGATCATGCTATCTTATCGTGTTTAAAAGTATCCCTATGTTAAAGTCTTGATCCCCTTGTCTTAGATAAAATGCCAAAGTGATGGATTTTGAGTAATGATTTCTTATTATGGTTTGAAATATTTTTATGTGTTCCTATTGTTATTTATATCGAGTCCTGGGGGTTATGAATACCCAAAATTTAGCTATTTACTTATTCTCAATAATTTTAGAATAGTTTCAGACATGTACGAGCATTATCTATTCAGTCAGTTATCATATCAGTCAAACATAGATTTGTTCAGTAATCTGAGTCGATTCCTTCTTTAGTTAATATTAGTTCATTCTCATAATTAGAGTAATTTTAGTTAGGAGTAGGATTCAGCACCGAGCGAACCCAGGGATGGGGGCATTCATGTTAGCATAGGGTTTGACCCTTAGTAGCAATCCCTGAGTTACAGAACTATGTAGCCAACGTAGGTTTGAGATTTCTTCCTGCTAGTTTAGGGTTAACACATATCTCATATGTATTTCTATTAGTTTAGGGTTGACAAGATGTCTTCCTACTAGTTTTCGGTTGACACAACCTTTGTTAGTACCTGTGGTATGGTACTAGGACCCTTCAAACTGGGGTCACGTGTTGGAGCTCAATCAGCTCAGCTATGGGGCATGTCAGTTAGATTATACCTCCCACAGTTTCAATTTCAGTATTTAGTGCAGAACACAGTTCAGTTTTTCTTGACCATAGCATACATATATAAGTTATCCATTTATTAGTACTCAGTATCTCAGTTTACAGATTATTTTAGAACATGGTTTGTGGTTGGTCATACCTTATCAGTCATTATAGATTTTATGCATTCTACTTAGTACTTTATATTATTCATTCAGTCAGTTATTACTCATGCACATGAAACCATTCGTATTATCCTAACCTTATTGAGTATACTAGTACCTTTAAAGTGCTGATTGCATAATTATTTCTTGCGCTATGATGTTTAATAAAGTAGGTTTGGATGCTCGGTTCCCTGATCGTGTATAGACATACCAGATTATCAGCTGTAGCAGTGGTGAGTCCTCATACTTGAGGACATGATTTATTTATCTTAGTTTATCATAGAAGTTAAATACTTTCTAGTAAGCCCGAGTTAGTGTGGGGCTTGTCCCATCAATTCCACATTTAGTTAGTTTAAAGGATTTCAGACTAGTACAGATAGTTAGTCAACTTTTAGTTGTTATTATTAGACATTTTATCAGTATCGACAATATGTTTTAAGTCATTTAAAACCATATCTCAATATTGTTTTCAGTTGCTACAAACCTTAACTTGTTTCAAGTTAAATTCCACACATGTTCTTTATTACTTTATTCAGTGCTCACGGAAGGTACTATCTCATGGGTTAGCTTGTGGTCCTTCAGGACTGTAAGCACCGTGTATCACCCAGGGTGTACTCTTAGGGCGTTATATTATTAGATGCTAAAACATTTGTAGTATTACTATTAGTGCCATTTATTATCAAATTTCTAGTTTAGATTCCATGTGATATTTTTTATATTCATTAGTGCTCACAACAGGTACCAGACCATGGATTAGCATGGGTCACTTGTGACTCTAAGCACCGTATTATGACTAGGGTGTAATATTATGTCATAAAATGATATGAATTTATTATTTTTATAGCATCATGGCATTTCGGGATCAAGTAGCACAGAAAATTAATTTATGGATGCTTTAAGAATTCTAGTATGGCATCGAGGTAGGATTAGGTCTACTTTTCTCCATGAGATGATGTATACTATTATGCAAATTTTTAAATCCCTATACCCATCAAAGGATAGGCCATTAAATTAAATTTACAATGCCATAAGTCTCGCCTTAATCTAATATTGCATTACAAAGTTATGCCAGATTGGCTGAAAAACTGCCAAACTTCTATAGACAACGACTTTGGCAATGACCCATTACCATTCATTTTTTGTTGCCACTCCATTGAGTGTCATATATTTTTTGCCCAGTTACAATGAGTCTAGTTCTTGACTCGTTATGAGACATAACGAATTATTGCATGGATCCCTTGCTACACTAGTAAGAAGTCCAAAAATTGAGTCTCAAATCACGACTAATCCTAATGGCTCATGATCAGACCTAATGAGTGGTTTGGGGGGATTCGTGGTCATAGAAAAATATACCAAGTACTCAGGATCTTAGGTTACTACTTAGACCATGACTCATGACCACTCATAATGATTCGTTGTGTGAGTCATGACAATTGGAACCGGATATTTTGCATGATTTTAAAAGGGAATTATTGGTATTTTCACATTATTTTTACCCTAAAGACACATCTTTTGGGAACTCCAATATCAGTTTTTGAGGGATAAAGTTACCCTAACACTCCATAAACTCAAAAGTCCTTACACTTTGAAAAAATGTGATTCTCTTCTTTTCAAAAGAAAGTTAGGGTTTCTTCAAGTTCAAGCTCACTTCCATGAAATTCTTCAAGAAATTCACCTTCAGGTATGTGGAATTTCATCAATGGACTCCTTTCACCCATTGAGTACCAATAAACTACTCGATTCTCAAGTAAAATTCTCTTCCCATTGTTTCTAGGTTCATGGTCAAATATGAGTTTTGCTGAACTCTTTCAGTCTATTCTGAATAAGAATCATGAATTCATTTTCTCCATAAAATTTGTGATTCCATATGTTCAAGAATTATGAACATCAATATCATGATAGTTTATTGAAATATTAAGTATTATTCATTACATTCCATACAATAATCATCTTTTAATATTACCATGTTCTATTGCGTTACTCAGTGTTTGTGGGTTATGAATACCCGAGACCTTGAAGTTAAACAAATATCAGTTTACATGTTCCTGATTATTTCTGATTACGTATGTATTGTTATTTTCAGCATATCATGACATGAGCATATCAATTATCAGTTCATGTTTTATTTTTACTTCTATGTGATTAAGTTGGGAGTAATACTTGGCACCGAGTGAATGAAGGTATGACGACACCACCGGCTATTAGGTAGAGACCATTAGTAGCAGTATCTAAGTTCTAGAACTACCGCTCCAACGTAGGTTATAAGGGGTCCCTCGTCAGTAGAGGCCTGACATCATAGACCTTTGGGACATCAGTTTAGTGGAGCCACGTTAGTCAGTTTTGTTACCCTTGAAAAAATACTAACACCTTTACAACTGGGGTTTCAGATTGGACCCTAGTTTTCTCATATTAGGGTATGTCAATTATTGTTAGCTCCTACACTGCTCAGATTACTTTATATGTTCAGTTAAGGTTTTCTTTACAAAGTGTTCAGTTATTCAAATATCTAGTTCTCATGCAATAAATGTCAATACTTAGACTTGTATTCTATTATCATGTTTCATGCATTTATGCTCAGCTTATACATATCAATTAGTTTCCTATCTCGCATACTCAATATATTCAAAGTACTGATGAATACTCTTTTGTGATATATTGTCTCATAATATTAGTTCAGACGTGCAGAACCCGCACTCACTTAGCACGTTCATGCCCCACTCAGCTACAATCTTGGTGAGTCCTCATCAGTCAAAGACTAGGTATCATTTATTTATTTTTAGAAACTGATTTATCTCAATTAGTTAGAGCAGGTAGGGGACCTATCATAACAACTCTCCATTGCTTAGGGCTTTCAGACAGTTAGATACAACAACAAAAGAAAAACCAGTGTATTCCCACAGAGTGGAGTCTGGGAAGGATAAAATGTATGCAGTCAATACCACCACCTTCGGGGAGGTAGAAAGGCTATTTCCTCTAGACCCCCATCTCAAGACAAAGAATAATAAAAAAATTTATAATAAAGCATGAAACAAGATAGAATAACAAAAATAAGACACCCATACAGTAATACCCTACACTAACGAACCAAAGGCACCCCCACCCTCATACCCCCACACTAAAGCTTTCCTAACTACTAACTGCAACCCTCTTATAGGCGCTAGCCTTCTATCCTAATTTGCGTTCTCCAAACTTACCTATCTAGGGTCATGTCCTCAGTAAGCTATAACTGCTCCATGTCACGTCTAATCACCTCTCTCCAATATTTCTTTGGCCTACCCCTACCTCACCTGAAACTATCCAAATCAAGCCTCTCACACCTACGAACTGGGGCATCCATGCCCCTTCTCATCAGTTACATTGAGTATTTTAGACTATAGTTACTTTGATTTTTTGATATTCTCTATCAATTTATTTCAGTCATCTTCCACCAGTATTTTGTTACTTTTTTCAATATTCATTTCTTATCCTAGGCTATGGGTTAGCTTGGGGTCACTCGTGACTCTACGAATCGTGTTACGACTAGGGGGTAGTCTTGGGTCATGATAAACTTGCTATCAGAGAACCAGGTTTAAGGTGTCCTAGGGTATCTAAAAGATTTTTTAAGTAAAGTCTTGTTCATGGGTGTGAAACGCACCACACTTATAGGTGAGATGCTGGAAAACATTTTAGGAAAGTATCACTTCTTTTATTATTCATGTCGTCTGATAGGGTGTGAACTTTATTAAGGTTTTTCTTCTAACTCTTCCTCTACCCGTTTACAAAAAATGCCTTCCAGAAGGGTTAATGAAAGAAGAAATAGGGATCGGCCAGCCCTACCGCCAGTTCAGGAAAACTCTCTGAATGAGCAAGTCTCTCATATTGAATTTAAGGTTTCTTTCACAACATTACCCTAATCTATTGCCACTCACAATAACCAACATGATGTTGCCCTAGTCAATCGAGTAGTGAATACGACAACAACTAGAATCTGGGACTTCACTCGGATAAATTCCTCGGTGTTATTTGGATCCAATTTTAGGAGGATCCCTAGGAATATTTTAATACTGTGTAGAAGGTGACTGAGATAATGAGTGTCACCTCAAGTAAAAGTGTTGACTTAGCTGCATACCAATTGCAAGGGGTGGCTCACACCTAGGCTAAATAATAAAAGAAAGATAAAGGTAACAATGTAGGGCTTGTAGAGTGAGATAAGTTTGTTACTGCTTTTCTTGATAGGTTCTTCCCACTTGAGTTGATAGAAGACAAAGTACAAGAGTTCATCAACTTAAAGACGGGAAACATGAGTTTAAGGTGGATTAACTCAAGTTTACTTAGTAGGCGAGGTATGCTCTGAATATGGTGGCTGGTTCTTTGGCTCGAATGAGCAAGTTTGTACCTAGTATTTTGGAGGATGTAGTCAAGTATTGCAGAACAACTATGTTGATTAAGGAGATGGACCTATCTAGATTGATAGTTCATGCTCAGAAGATTAAGAAAATCTCAAGGAGAAGAAAAAGGAAAATAAGAGGTCTAGGACCGATAGTTTTAATTTCTATTAATAGAGATAAGATGGTAGGAATCATTCACAGTTCCATCAGAAATATTCAACCCAAACCCCATCATCTTCTAGTTCTCTAGTGACTATGTTCTGACAGGATACTCATGATAGAGCACCAGGCTCCAAGTCCCAGGGTAGCATGAATAGTGGTTGCGCCAACCCATTCTACAAGGGATATATTAAGAACCACTAGAGTGAGTGCATGGATGGCAGTGATGCATGCTTTTGGTGTGGAAAGTTAGGCGATAAAATAGGGAATTGCCCATAAAGTAAGTGGAAGGGTAGAAATGATCATCAGTAAGGCCATACTAACTCCTCTTTAGTTCCAGTTAGTCACCCGACTCAGCAGAGAGTAACTTCCAGTACAACCAATAAAAAGCACCTGATTTGACTATATCCCTTTCAGAACCAAAAAATTTAAGAGGTTATCCTTATGCGATTGCTAGTACGTTACATGTCTTTCACCTTCATGTGTATGCATTATTAGATCCTGAAGCCACACTTTCCTCTATGACTCCCTATACGGCAGTAGACTTTGGCCTTTGTCTCAAAATCCTAGTAGAGACCTTCTAGATTTCTACTCTAGTCAATAGTTTTATTATAGCCAGATGGTTATACAAAAACTGCCCAGCCATAGTGTTCTAAAAAGTCACCTCAATTGATCTTGTAGAGTTAAAGATGTCTAAATTTGATATTATTTTGGGCATGGATTGGATCCATTGTTACTATGACTTAATTTAATGTAGAAATAGAGTAGTCCAGTTTTAGTTTCCTAATGAGCTAGTCTTAGAATTGAGGGGTATCACCTCAGTGCCTATAGGTAATTTTTTCTCGTTCTTTAAGGCAAAAAAATGATTCCAAATGGTGCATCTATCATCTTGTTTGACTCAAGGATACAAGTTTAAACCTGAGTCTTGAGTCAATTTTATTAGTGAATTAGTTTCCAGATATATTTCCTGAAGATCTTCCTAGAGTTCCTCCCGAGAGGAAAATCGACTTTGGAATAGATCTCTTTCTAGATACCTAGACTATCTTAATTCCATTTTATAAAATGGTTTTAACTAAGATTAAGGAATTGAAAGAACATTTAAAAGATTTTCTAGATAAGGGTTTCATCATGCCTAGTGTCTCTCTATGGGGTGCTCCAGTTCTTTTCATGTGCAAGAAAGACGGTTCTCTTAGAATATGCATCAACTCAGTCGAATAAAGTCACAATCATGAATATAAGTATCCCATCCCCAATATTGATGACTTTTTTGACAAAATTCAGGGTGCAATTTTTTTTGTTAAGTATACCTTAGATCCGACGATCATCATCTCAAATTTAGAGAATGTGACATTTTGAAGATATCCTTAAGAACTCGGTATGGTCACTTAGAATTTATAGTTATTCCTTTTGGACTAACAAATGGTCCCACAACTTCTTTGGACATCATGAACGGGGTGTTCAATAAGTACTTGGAAATGTTTATCATAGTGTTAATAGATAGAATTCTCGTCTTTTCCCGTTGTGAGGGTGAGCACAAAGAAAATTTAAGGATTGTTTTAGAGACTCTCAAAGATCATCAGTTATTTACAATTTTAAATAAATGTGAATTCTGGTTGAAATAAGTAGCTTTCCTATGTTACATTATTTTTTGTGAAGTAATTAGAGTTGACCCATAAAAGAATAAAGCAATAAGGAACTAGCCTAGACCCATCTCTCTATTAGATATCAGGAGTTTCTTATTTTTAATCGGTTACTATAGATGGTGGTTCAAATCATACTTAGGGAGATTTGATTGATTCTTGTTAAAGGATTTCCTTCTATTGCCTCTCCCATGTCTAGACTGACTCAAAACAAGGTCAAATTCAAGTAGTTCGATTCTTGTATAAGAGTTTTCAGGAGTTGAACACTCAACTCACCTACGCTCTAGTTTTGACTCTACCAGATGGTTCGAATGGTTTTGTGGTGTATTGTGATGATTTTAGAGTTGGTCTTAGTTTTTTGTTGATGCTGCGCTACAAGGTTATAGCATATGCCTCTAGACAGCTAAAACCTTATGAGAAGAACTACCCAACTCAAGATCTAGAGTTGGCAACAGTCATTTTTGCACTAAAGATTTGGAGGCATTACCTTTATCTAGTTCATGTTGATGTGTTCACTCAAAAAGATCTAAATCTTTGTTAGATAAGATGGCTAGATTTGTTGAAGGATTATGATATGAGTGTGTTGTATAACACGGTAAGCTCACTATTAGGAATTACCCCTATGACAACGGTTCAAAAACCTTTGCTATAGATACTGAAACCGTTGCCTTAGAGCTACTGTAATGATTTGGAAGGTGTCCCGTAGGTGAGCGCGGTCATAAATATATCACAACGGATTGTGCGACGGTTATGCCAACCGTTTCAATAGACAAACCTATTGCATTGGCTTTTCTAACCTCCTATTGGGATGCTACATATTGTCTAATAGCAATGGTTAAGAGTCATTTTAATAGACAAAATTGTAATGACAGAAAAGCATTGCAATAACCCTATTGCAACAATTCTCCAAAATCTACTGCAACCGTTATTAATCTTTTGCAATAATTTTCACTACCTATTGCTACTATTATTGACACCTATTGCAAGGATTTTTGGTTCGTTTGCAACATTTTTTCTACCTTTTACATCTATTTTAGTTAGCTATTGCAATGATTTTTTGCCACCTATTGCAACAAATTCAAATATCAATTGACGATTTAAAGGAAATAGTCACCCCTATATTGTAAACTAGTATATATATATATATATATATATATATATATAATGAATTATATTAATACACAATTATAAACACATCACAAAAAAATCTTTCATTAATAATAGTCCAAATTAAAATATGCAACAAACTAGTAATCTAAACCCAAAAGGAAAATGTTAAAAGGATCATTAGGTTTCCCGTATAATATAAAGTTTGAGTGTCGATAAATTTCACGAAATTCAATATCAAAAATATTAATACTAAAGAATTATCAACAATTCAAAAATCTTCTCTAGTAAGGTCAATTTCTTTATCACTTCTTTCTTCATCTCCTTCTAAACACCGATAAAAATAGAATAAATAATCTCAATTAGCACTTAAATGACAACATATTTTATTTTCATTTAAAACATAGGAAGGACATTTAATTTCCATTGTTTCAACTTCAATTGGATAAACTAATCTAGAATTAAAAAAGTGACTTACGAAATATTTCATCCCCGAAACAACAATTTTTTTCCAAGTGAAATTCTTTCTAAACACATTTTCAACTTCAAATACTCATTTTTCCAACAACCAACTTAAAAGTAAGAAAATCTCATCAAGAAAATAGTATGCCAATGGAACAAGACCATCAACTCAACCAAGTGCAACTCAAGAAACAAGAAGCGAAAGTACAGGAAAAGACCACCAGAAAGAACAAAAAATTCTACAACAACACAAATAACTTGAGCGAATTTAAAAGTAATGTAACTGATGATTATCAAGGACATACCACAATGTGTGATGGAAATCACCTTGAGAATCTTGTTCTATTGTAGCATCTCACGAGAGATGTTGAGAGACAAATAATCAGAGTCCACAACACCCTTAAAAGATCCAAGGTACTCGGGCATAAGCTCCTCACAGTTATCCATAATGAACATCCTCTAAGCTCTTATTTTCTCCTTGCAGTCTTTGCGTTTGTACTGTTCCTCAACAATAGGACACACCCCACAATAATCATAACCTACTCCATATGATCTTGCGGTCCTCCTTCCGTTAACCATACGAAAAGATCTAATCTAGATACTGATTTGCAGCTAACAACTTCGTCCTGATTTTGTACTGATGGGATCTGAAGAGTAACTCTGTACGCTGATGCCTTTTCCCTTGATGCATACAACTCGGGAAACTGCTCTTCCAGGTAGTGTGTAAGAATCAAACAAATGTTGGGGTATCCATTTGGATGCTCCAGTTGGAAAACTGGACATCTTCATAGCTTGTCTTTAGGATTGATCACACAATTTTCACAATAAACATGGCCATAATTAAGAACTACGGGTCAGCATAACAACTTCTTGTAGATACGATAAAGGAAATATCTCATAAGCACCTGCTTTTCACTTGCACTGGTATTTTCATTTGCAAAGTTAAGATCTTTTGACGTTGCATCCATACTGGGTTCAGAACTCCATGTTGCAGGATCTAAAGAAATATCTCCTAAGGAATGCTCTCATTCCTCTACAGAACCATATTTCTATGAATGACCAGAATGAGGTGAAGCATTGCCTGGAACATTATCATTCTTGCAACGGGATTCTAATAAATAGTCATCAACATATCATAGTTTGACACATCATCGCAATTATCCATCTCATCATATCCATCCTTCTGATCTTCATGAAATGTGAGGTCTGAATTAGAACTATAGTTATTGCCAGAGTCTGGAGATCCGGATGTGGTCCTAGCTATAATTTGTGGACTATCTTAGTTATAGCCTCCTTATTGTTTTAAAGCTTTTGAGGATTTTCTTGAGAAGTGATTTGATCGATTTCAACATTCATTGTAGTGCAATAATTTTTAATTTTTCAAAATAAAAAATAAAATCGTCATCATTATGCTTGGTGATCACAATAACCTGCTCACATTGACTATTTTGACAAACTTACTCAGAATTTGAGTTCTAATTTAAAGGAAAACTTCTTTTTATCATTTCAATTGTTATCACTTCTTGGCCGCTAGAATCAGAAATAAGATATTTTTTTATCTTTGAGCAGTAACATATAATCTTGTTCTAGCATTTGACCGACACTCAATAGATTTTGGTCAAGATCAGGTACCAATAAAATATCTTGAATAAATTTAGTACCTTTGGGAGCTTCAATTGCCACAGTTCCTTTATCAGCAATCTCCAACGTGGTTTTATCGGCTAACTTGACACTACCTTTGGCAGATTCCAAGTTCGTAAAATATTCCTATTTGCTGGTCATGTGTTGAGTGCAACCACTGTCCAGAAACCATATATTTTTATCATTCAATCTTGTTGCTGCCATCGCCGTAAACATAAACTCCTCTTGTTCTTAAACTTCCAAAACGTTGGCTTTTTGAGTTTGTTGGTTGTTATCCTTCTTCGCTCTACAAAACCTTTCAATATGACCAAGATTATTGCAATATCTACACTGAAGAGGTAGTTTCTTTCCCTTAAACCAATAATCATCCTCTTTATGATTGATTTTTTTTGCAATACTTGAATGGAGGAAAGTTTTCTCTTTTCTTGACTCCATTACAAGAATCGCCTTGATTATTTCTACTAGAATTAGTAGAAGTTTATGAGATTTTACCTTCCTTTTGCATTTGCATCTTCCCTTTGAACTTGGCTTGAAGAGCAGTTTCAGTAGCTTCTTCTAGCCTCAAGGATCTTCTTTGCTCTTGAGCTTGAAGAATAGATACAAGTTCTGAAGGTGACAGTTATATGAGATCCTTTGAATATTCGAGTGAGGAGATCTTTGCTTTAAATCTTCTTGACAAACTCACAAGAACCTTTTCCACGATTCTTGAATCTGTAAAATCTTCTCCCATAAGTCTGATTTGGTTTACAAGCTTCATCAACTCGTTGGAGAATTCTTCAATAATTTCTGAATCCTTCATTTTGAGAATTTCAAACTCTCTTCTCAGATTTATCAGTTTTATTTGCCTAATGTTGTCACTTTCGTGAAATTCTTCTTTCAACTTGTCCTAAGCTTCCTTTGCAGTCTCACTCGCCATAACTCTAGCAAAAATTACTTCCGAAAGTGCTGATTATATGCAAGATAGAGCTTTAAAAGTATTTGAAACCTTTTGTCTGTGATTCTTAATTTGTGCCATAGTAGGATTATTTGGCAAAGGATTTATCTCTCCTCCAACCTCTACCACTTCCTACAGATCACATACTCGCAAGTATGTTCTCATCTTGAGTGCCCGAATTGGATAATTCTCACCAAAAAAAATTAGGGGTGAAGGAATTGAAAAATTGTTGGAAGCCATAATAATATTAACTTTTACGCAGGGTTATTTTTGGGGGTCTTCTTTCTCATAGATCCCTCAAGAAATTGGCTCTTGATACCAATTGTTGTTCTACAGAACACAAAGAAGAAGAAAACGTTTAACGATAAAAAAATATTCTATTATTTATTCATCCACATTTGATAATATAAATAGACAAAAGGTTCCTATTCTATTTCTAACTAGGAAGCTAATAAAATCCTATTCTACCTTCAACTAGGATACTAATAAATCCGATTCTATATCAACTTAAATAACTGAATTTCAGAAATAAAATTACTAAACAAAAAAGGAAAATAACAGCAAATAACTCAATACTTCAATAGACTTCACTGAACTGGACATAATAAGAATTCACGAAAGTTAGAGCAAACCAAACTACAGTAAATCATCTATCCAACGTATCATGTGGGACAACTACCAAATCACCCGGTAGTAAAAAAAAAAAGAAGAAGAAAATGATAGAAGGGTAAATTTGAGGTTAATTGCCTAATCCAGATACATCTCTTCTTTTAAGATATAAGGTCTAACTTCAAAATTGCTGAGCTATAATTTAAACAGATATAACAGTCTTATGACTAAACAGACTCAGTGACAAGTAAAATCTACAAGAATTAAATCTTATGCAATGTTTGCATCCTAGTTTACACACACTCGACTAATAAGCTGTAAATCTGAGAAAGAAAATTACAGCATGAAAGGTTAGGAGTTGATATGATGTACTTACCTATTCATGTTAGCTCCATCCATATACGCCTGACCACCATAGTCATGGATTATCTTAGATATCTCATCCATTTCCTCCTCATACCCTCCATGAGTTGTTGGATATGTTATTTAAAATTAATATAGATTTAAGTAGCATGTGATTTACCATGAGAGATACAAGTTTATCCTTTTTTGCCTCAACAACCTTTCTCAACTCTTCAATATTAATGTTTCCTTTTGCATCTATCCCAACAGCAACCATTTTCATCCCACACATTGCAGCACTTGCAAGATTTGTTCCATGTGTTGATACAGGAATGATGCATACATTGCGGTGATGGTCACCCCTCGACTGCAGCAAAAATCAAATTCAATTACACTAGCCAAAAACTTTACAGATTTAAGGATGAACAATGGAGAAGAATCTGATGGCCATTTGCATCCCATTATGGTAATCAAGTGTTCTTTGAAGATTAAACTATATAGCCTTCTACAACTCTGTGAAGGATAACAGAATTCAAGTAGTAACTAGATTAAAGTAAAGATCTTCATCGAGAATGGGGTTTCATCAGGTGATTTTCCTTAAGTCCCTCCATTCCCTTTTACTACTCCTCTATTGACTTTACACTCTCCTTAAGGATTTATTTTACTAAATTACCATATAAAAAAGGCTTTGAAAATTTAAATTTTACTACTAAATTTTATGTAGTTACTTAATAATGAGAGTAAAATTGGAGGAAGATAATATATCTATCTTGAGTTGCTAAAATGGACAAGTAAAAGGGAAAGTTATTTTTGGATATAAGGGACTCGTAAATGGGATTGGTATTTAATAGCTGAAAATAGTAAAAGCATGTGCAATATTTTCCCACCAATTTGGATCTTTAAACATTTCACAAATACAATCTTAATTAAGTTCATTAATTAGTCTCTTAGTGTAATCTAGTTATTAAGAGAGTTTAAATCAAATCTGCAAGCAAACTATTCATTTTGATTATGACGAGTACTATATGATATGCATCAATAACCATCAATCTAGAATATTCTCCAGTATCAACAGAATTAGGCTGCAAGGAGAAGGAACCAAAACCTGTAATTGTACACAATAGGTCACATAAATCATCGAACATTTCCTCCAAGAGAGCATGTAACATTCTTGATTGGTTATTCTGTTTCTGCAGTTTGCAAGCTGTAACAACCTGATAGCCAACTGCTTGTTCATTGGGTGCAAAAGGGTGAACATTTGTTTAGTTAGGCCATGTCATTGGGTGCATATGGGTGAATATAGATGCATTTCTGCACCAAAATAATGTATATCTACTGAAAACTAGCACCTATTTTCATAATAGAGTCCAGACAAGTACTAAATAATTTAGAGAAAACAAGTTGTGTGAGGAAGTTATCTAAAATCTCATGGTGTGGTAGAGCCTCTCATCGCGTGGTCTGGCAGGATTTAGTAGGCTCAAAAGATCATGATCATGTTTAAGCTTAGAAATTTTCAAAAGAATGCACACTCAACCTTTGAAAGTATGAAACCATATATCTAGTTGTCTTAGAAGAATTCAAGCAAATACCAATTCATTATGATCATCGACTTTAACGTAAAAGGGAACTATTGATCTCAACCAACAAGCTGAACCTCATACTATTTTTGTATTTGGGAAGTATGTTAGGATTCGGACAGAATAAGCAAACCACAAGTAAAACAAAACATGAACAACACACAAATTTACGTGGAAACCCTTGCGGGAAAAACCACGGGCAGAGGCAGAGAAGGTTTCACTATAATGGAAAGAGAGTACAATATCGAGAAGGTTGAATTTTCTGAATAATAAAATAAATCACTAAATCACACTTATATATTACGTGCGTACAAATAGGTCCTAGACCCAGAAACATAAAGGTCCATCAACCGAAATTTGGGTCACAACTCTAACAATGTCCACCTTGACACGAATTCTAATTCAGAACTCAAATCTATTTCAAGACAAACTCTCCACCTCTTCTGCAAAAGCCCCTAAGGGCACATCTTAACAGCTAACACTAACCAAGTCCAAGAAATGCTCAAACTTGGTACTTGGTAGTGTCTTGGTCATCATATCAATGGGATTATCATGAGTACTAATCTTGCTCATCACAATATCATCACGAGCAATAATTTCATGCACAAAATGATACCGAACATCGATGTGCTTTGTCCTCTCGTGAAAAATCTGATCTTTCATAAGTAAGATAGCACTCTGACTGTCGCAAGAGACCGTAGTAATCGGTAAGTCTTTGCTAAGTTCATCAAATAGACCCTTTAACAAAATAGCTTCCTTGAAAGCCTCTGTAATAGCCATGTTCTCTGCCTCAGTAGTTGACAAAGCAACTGTAGTATGTAAGGCAGCTTCTAAACTAATAGCACAACCACCAATGGTGAAAACATAGTGGAACTCCTTTTATCACGATCTATTGCAAAATCAAAATCAACATACCAGATTATTCTATATCTATTTTGCCCAAACTATAAAAAAAATATCAGTAGATCCATATAAGTATCTGAAAATCCACTAAACTGCTTTCCAATGTTCTTTACTAGGATTTTCCATGTATCTGCTAACTGCATTGAGGACATAAGATAAATCTGGTCAAGAATACACCATCGCATACATAAAAGACCCGATGGCACTAGAGTATGGAGCTCGAGATATATAGTCACGCTCATAATCTATTTTTGGAGATAAAGTGGCTGAGAGTTTGAAGTGAGCTGCCAATGGAGTACTTACAGGTTAGGCATTTTGCATATTGAACCTGTGAAGCACTTTCTCAATATACATTTTTTGACTCAAATATAACTTAGACTTTTCTCTATCCCGTATAATTTCCATGCCAAGGATCTTCTTTGCTGCTCCTAGATCCTTCATGTTATACTCCTTACAGAGCTGGGCTTTGACTTTTATTATCTCTTTCATATCCTTTGCTGCAATCAACATATCATCAACATACAAGAGAAGATGCAAGAATGAACCATCACTTATCTCTTTGAAGTAGACATAACTATCATAGCTGCTTCTCTGAAATATATGAGAGATCATAAAAGAGTCAAACCTCTTATACCACTACCAGGGTGACTGCTTTAAGCCACAAAGAGACTTTTTCACTAAGCATACATAGTCCTTCTTTCCTGAAACTACAAAATCCTCTGGTTGCTGCATATAGATATCCTCCTCAAGTTCTCCATGTAAGAATGCAGTTTTAACATCCAACTGCTCAAGCTCAAGATCATGCATGGCCACAATACCAAGGAAGGCTCGAATCGAACTATGGTTTATAGCTGGAGAAAACATATTTGTGAAGTCAACAACCGAAACCTGACTGTATCCTTTAGCATCTAGTCTTGCTTTGTACCTAGCATCTTCAACTCCTGATGTTCCTTCTTTCTTTTTAAATTCCTACTTGCAACAAACAATATTTTTTATCTTTTGGCAATCTCACAAAATCCCATGTGCCATTCTTATGAAGTAATTCCATCTCCTCCCGCATAGCAATCATCCATCGGCCAGAATCATCACAACTAACTACCACTGAGTAAGAAGAAGGTTCTTCACTGGAATTAATACCTTCTGCTACATTCAATACATAAGCAACCAAATCATCTTTAGCATACTTTATAGGAGGTCTAATATCTCTTTTAGTCCTATCTTTAGCAATAGAATATTGTGGGGTCACTGGTGGTGAAGAAAAAATAGTAACACTCTGTATCTCCGGGCTAGACTGGAAAGTAGGCACTGGTGTAGTCTCTGCTCTAATTTGTAATTTAATGTAGGTGCTTGACTGTTGCTGATTTATGTCACAAAGCTTATTTAGAGATGAAGCACTAGATTCGGAGGGAGCCCTAAGCATGGCAGTTTCATCAAACTCAACATCCCTGCTAATTATAACCTTTTTGATTTCTGGACACCAAAGCTTATAACCTTTAACACCAGGCTTATAACGTATAAAGAAGAACTTGACAGATCTAGGTTCCAACTTTCCATTATCAATATGAGCATACGTAGGACATCCAAATATCCTCAAATCAGAATAACTAGCAGGAGTACCAGACCATATCTCTTGTAGAGTCTTTTTATCAATCTCAACTGAGGGAGAGCGGTTAATAAGAAGACAAGCCGTGGAAGTAGCTTCGGCCCAAAAAGACTTGGGTAAACCAGCATTAGAGAGCATACAACACACCTTTTCCATTATAGTCCTATTCATTCATTCGGCCACACCATTCTACTGCGGAGTATGACGAATTGTCAAGTGCCTCACAATTCCTTCTGACTTGCACAAAGCATTAAATTCATTAGAATAGAACTCTAAACCATTATCGGTCCGCAAACATTTTACCTGCTTCCCTGTCTGATTTTCAATCATAGTCTTCCACTTCTTGAAAGTAGGCAACACATCATTCTTTTGCTTCAGAAAGAACACCTAAACTTTTCTGGAATAGTCATCAATAATAGTCAATTAGTAATTAGCGCCTCCTCTAGAAGGTACTCTAGCAGGACCCCAGAGATCAGAATGAATGTAATCAAGTGTACCCTTAGTTAAGTGGATGCCTTTAGTGAATCTGACTCTCTTCTACTTCCCGAATACAAAGTGCTCCTAGAACTCTAATTTTGTAATACTCTACCCATCAAGAAGTCCTCTCCTACTTAGTTTAGCCATCCTATTTTCATTCATATGCCCAGGCGCATATGCCAAAGTTTAGAAATATCACTTTCTGATAGAGAGAAGGTAGAAACAGCTGCATCACCTATAATAGTAGAGCCTTGCAGGACATATAAATATGCAGACTTTCTTTGTCCCTTCATCACAACAAGAGCACCTTTAGTAACCTTTAGGCCTCCACCTTCACCAGTGTACCTACAACCATTCGAATCAAGGGTACTCAAGGAAATAAGATTTCTCTTTAGGTCTGGGACATACCGCACATCACTAAGTGTCCTCAAAATCCCATTAAACATCTTGTCTTGATTGTTTCAATACTAGCTATCTTACAAGGTGTGTTATTTCCCATCAACACAGCACCTTTAGAGACTGTTTCATATGTTCTAAACCAATCCTGATTATGACATATATGAAATGTGCAAGCTGAATCAAGAATCCAATCCTCATGGGATTTAGAGTTACCATCAGAAACTACCAAGAGTTCTTTATTTCTACCATCATCTTCCACAAAACTAGCTTCACCGAACTTATCTTGTTAGTTTTCCTTGGGTTTTAGAGCTTCTCTTTTCTCTCTATTCTATAGATTCCAACACTCGGATTTGATATGGCCCTTCTTCTTATAGTAATTATAGGTTTTGTTTCTGTTTTTGGATTTTGGATTTTAACCTATTCCTATCATCACCCCCAGAATTCCTATCACGAGTCCTTCCTCCTCGAACAATGAGACTATCTCCTTGAGTCTCTAACCCATTCACAAGATGCTTCATCTTCTCCTTAGAGAACAACGCATCATAAACTTTATCTATGGTCAGGGTATCACGACTATATAAAATCGTATCCCTAAAGGCCGTGTATGATGTAGGCAGCGAACACAACAAACTCAACTCTAAATCTTCCTCATCGTACTTAACCTCCAGAGTCTCTAAATCAAAGACGATTTCTTTAAAGACAGATAGGTGATCTTCCAAAGATGCACCCTCAGACATACGATGGGAATAAAGTCATTGTTTGAGATGCAACTTACATTTTAGGCTCTTTGTCATGCATAAAGATTCTAGTTTCAACCACAACACAGCGACATTGGTCTCCTTCAAAACATCTTGTAGAATCTGATTGCATAAATAAAAGTGGATCTGAGATAGAGCCTTCTAATCCTTACGCTATTTTTCCTCATCCTTCCATGATGAGGGCACCTTATCAAACCCTAATAAAGCATCTTCCAAATCCATATACGTGAGCACAGATGATATCTTAACCTGCCATATTGAAAATCTGGTGTGGCGATCCAACAGCAGAATATCATACTTCATGGTTGTCATCTCTGAGAAAATAATCAACCAAGCTCTGATACTAGTTTGTTAGGATTTGTACAGAATAAGCAAACCACAAGTAAAAAAATAAGAACAACACATAGATTACATGGAAACCTTTGCGGGAAAAACCACGGGCAGAGGCAGAGGAGGTTTTACTCTAATGGAAAGAGAGTACAATGTGGCGAAGGCTGAATTTTCTAAATAATAAATAACCCACTAAATCACACTTATATATTATGTGCGTACAAATAGGTCCTAGGCCCAAAAACATAAAGGCCCATCAACCAAAATTTGGATCACAACTCTAACAAAGTAAAATTCCCAAAATCAGATACAGAATTACTCCAAATATTAAATTAAGGTTTATGCAAAGTGATTTTCTAATAGTGATACCCTTCAATAATGAATTTGATAGATTATAGAGCCTCTTACTAGAGGACTATCAATGCCATATTACTATATCATATTCCCTAACAACACTAGTTCCATGAATCATAGTTAAATTGCCTGAGGCAGGAGGATGTGAACCAAATACAAAAATTAAAAATCCATCGAAAGGAATTTTGCACCAAGCAACACTGTCAAAGAGGAAAAAGAAGGATAAAAAAAAATTTCACACACTACAATCATCATGTATATTGGATAGGTTGGTTAAATTTTTTCCAAGAAAAAAGAGTTGAACTAACCCAAAAGACAAAATAATTGTAGTATTACAAATAACACCTAAGAGCTTATGAAAAAATATCTATGATAAAGAAAAGAAGAATAACTGAATTGACATTATACAGGAGTGATAACCGAACCATTTCAACCAGCAGGTATAAATTACAGCTATTGTATCATGAATTTATGCACCAATAAATGACCTAAGCGATCTATTGTCACAAATTTCTTTCCCATATCCACAAAGGGTTCAACCACAAATCAATCCAGGTCAGCGATGACTGGTCAATACTCTTCTCTTCCCTTGAACGACAACTCCTAGATTGTCACGACTCGAACTAGGCCTTGGCCGTGATGGGCATCCAAACCATAATGGCCTGAGCCATCCTTTTTTTTTACTTTGTGGCAATTATGCACATCATTCAAATAGTATAAAGATATGCAAAAGTTTCATCATACGAAAACATAGCCAATATTATAATTCAACTGAATAATCAAAGATGAAATTTCATAAACCTCCATTAGTATCTAACATCAGTCTGCGAAATCTCTAATACATCAAAGCCAATATCTTACTTAAAATAGGGACAAGGCCCCTAGTCGGACCAACTCCACAATGAAATAACAATGCATTAAAAATGACCTTCTGAAGTAAGGGAGGCTCACCAACTGCACACTTCTGTCTAACAATTCTAAGGCTTAGTGGGGCCCTGGACTGAGCCTCGAACCCTAAAATATGAGGGATCAATACAGATGTTCTGGTATGCAGAGTAATCCAAAAACAAAATACAACTTTTATACAACATAGGTGAGAGCTTTTATCACTACAAGAAAAAGGTTTATTTAAGACCAACTTTTAGGGACGAGTCAATAATTTGATCTCTAAAAATATACTTATTAGGATGAGATTAAATTACTGTCCTTAATATTATATTTTATTGTGAAGGTAAAAAATTCAATCCCTAATTTTTTTTAGCTAGTCCCAAATTTTAATTGGGAGCTTTGAGCTGGAAAAAATAATGCCAAAATAAATTATTTAAATTTTAATAATTTATTTTATTTTACTAAAACTTACTTACGCCCCAATTCTTTTTACTTTTAATATTCTAGAAAAGAAGGGATCGTCTTTATTTACCCAAAAAAAGAGCTCATCCTTTTGTAAAGCTGCCTCTCTAACTAGCATATACGAGTACTGTATTACATGATATCGCTGATGCCTTCAATCCTCAAACAAAATACAGTGGCTGGTCTCAAATCAAATACTATACGCACTAATTTAGCACCAATTTTCCAATTGCTTCTTCAATTTTAAGAGTTATTGCAGCTAATAATTTGCCCCAATCTCTAGTTTATCTGATCTATCATGAATTCAGGGTATGATTTAGTTATTGGTTATTGCAATAATAATTTACGCTAATACGATTTTTCAATCTCTGGTTATTGTAGCTAATAATTTGCCCTAATCTCTTTCTTTCGAAGTTATTCTAAATTAGTTTTATTGCTATCCGAATCTGTTATTTTTTTTATTTGTAATACTTGGTAATTCATTATGAAATTTGTCAATTTGTGGTTGGACAGTTATCGTCTCTCTATCGTCTAGCTACTAGGAATAGTAATGGGGTATAGCTTGTGTAGATTGGGGCTAGTTTACTGCTACGTAGGGTAGGGTGGGGCTGGGTGTGATCCGATAAAGAGCATTCAAATTTTAAAAATATGGTGGTGTGGTAATGGAATCGCTGATATTGTTGGAAGAAGGTTTGGTTCAGAAAAGTTGTGTTGGTTTTGTTTTCAAATTATAGAAAAAATTAAAATTTTTTTGTCTTTTTTAACACCCTTTTAGTTTCTATTCATGTGTGTGGTTAACAAATGCTATATAATGAAATGCTTCACCACAATCCTATGTGTTTTTCCTCATATCGAAATGGTTTTTTACTTCCTAATTATAGTTAAAGATTAAATTTTTTTGGCTCTTTCTTGGCACCCTTTTAATTTTTGTTATGGGTGTGGTTAACAAAAACTATATGGTTAAATGCTTCACCATAATGTTCTATGTTTTTCCTCATGTAAAATGGATTTAAATGTTGTTTTATTGTTCTTTTGGATCCCTAATTTTAGTTAAAGATTGGATTTATTTGTTACTTTCTTGGCACCCTTTTCGTCTCTATTCATGGGTGTAGTTAACAAATATTCCTACATTATAACAGTCCTTTCTATTTTTTCTCATATCAAAATGGTACAATGTTGTTTTCTTGCTCTTATTGCTGGCAAAATTGTAGTAAAATATTGGATTTTTCTCTCTTTCTAGACATCTTTTTATTTTCTATTCACAGGCGTGGTTGATAACTACTATAAGGTTAAATGTTTCACTACATTACGTTGTCTTTTTCCTCGTATCAGAATGGGTTTAAGTATTGTTTTCTTGCTCTTTTTGCTTCCTAATTATAGTTAAACATTGATTTTTTTTTGGTTTCTAGTCAACTTTTTAGTTTCTGTTCATGGGTAATATGGAGGGAGAATAGGTACCAAGTAACATGGGATTACTGAAACTTTATTCTTTGATTATCTTAATGAGATAAATAAATGACTGCTAATTCCCCAAAAGAAAAAGAGTACAACAAAATGCTAAATTGGTTGATTATTTTTCAAAATGAAGCATACAATAGAAGTTGCAGATAATTATTTTCTGTTCTCACCTTAAAAAATGCAAATGGAGATTCCCAGATTCTTCTTGCATCATCATGCCGATGCCAAAAAAACTAGAAGTTATAGCTTAGGCCATAAATGCATAAAATTTGTCTTTTTGGGGTTTAGTTTCAAAATAGATCACCAAAATAAGTACTTCAGAAGTTGCATTATTTTTAGCATCTGAACTTGGTTTCTACATGTGATAGTCAAGGTTGAAATTTCATAAAATTCTACTATTACTTTGCTAAGTGTCAGTGTGAGTATCCTTTTCTATCCATTGAGCATTCTGTGAATTTTCTGTACTTGGATGTTTCTTTGCTATGCTTTTGGTTGCTGGCTTACTGTTGTTGAGCCTTTTTATTTTATTGACATATAATTGGTTGATTCTTTTGCTAGGAGGATGGTTGTCCATTACATATGGAGTTGGTTTTGCCCCACATGTCATCATGATTGCTGTAGGAGAAGTATGTGATTCACGTGGTTTAGAGTGTGTTAACTTCTGTAGCATCATAAAGATAGCATGGCAGAAACTACTGTTGTCTCTTTTTTCCTCACTTCTACATAATTGTTAAAGCACGGAATAAACTTTTCCTCTCCCTGTTTTTTTCCAAGGTTAGGTTTTCGAAGAACTTAGGCAAGAAATAACATAATGAGCTCAATAGTAAAGAAAGAAAAAGAATAATCATATTAGTTTGGTCTAACATATCTCCAGGGACCTTAGTAGCATTACATGAATAATGTAATGAGATGGATCCGTTTTTGGTTGATATATGCTTCTCTCTTGGATTGGGGCGAGTTCGCTTGTGGAAGAGGGAGATGAGAGAGCAAAATGTTGATATGTCTTGTATGCTTAACTATTGCACAAGAACTTACTTATCATTAATAAGAAATAACTACGATTCTTCTTTATAGGTTTGCAATCTTATAATATTGATAACTTTATGGGTACTCTCTTAGCTATAGCCTATAGTTGGCTTGGTAAATTTTATGTGGAGAATGTGCAATAAGTTAACCTTAGGAGGCTCCTTTTAATAGTTGAAACTTGAAAAATTGAATTATGCTTGAATTACCAAATAAAAGGGGATTCTAGTAGCAGTTTTGACATTTTAAATTATTCTTATCACCATTTCTTTACATGAAGTTAGGTGCTCTCCAATTGTTTGTATAAATAAGAAGGCCTTGAGCACAATAGAATATTTTTATAACTTCAATTTGGAAAAACTGCTTTTGGGTTACCTTTAATTAGTACTCTCTCGGACATTCAGTTACTTCTCTAATTTAACTTTAATTTTGCCTCTAACAATATTAATGGATGGATTCATTTCCATTTACTGCAGGACATCACAAAAAAAATAATGTCATTTTCACAACAAGGGCCTAGATCAATTTGTATTTTATCGACAAATGGTGTCGTCTCCACTATAACTCTTTATCAGCCATCAACTTCTGGTGGCACTGTTATATATGAGGTCCGAAAACTAATATTAAATTCCAAAATTATAATTTTTTAGGCTTATAATAGTAAGCTGCTATCTCCTAAATGGAGAGCATAAATGTCTATAGTTTAGGCTGATCTGCAGGAAGTTGTCATCTTTTCTTGAGATGCTACAATGAAATTAATTTTTTTTCGAATGATTAGAAAAATTTAGTGTTTTCAATAATTTTTTGGCCTAATAACTTTTCATGGATATGTTAGTAACCCTGAAATAACTTTGAGACTTAGTTTTCAATGTCCTTAATATTTGGAAAATAACGTAACACGGAGGTTAAGAATTTTGAGGCCTAGAATTTAAGTTGTTTTCTTGATTCTTATGTATCAATGTTTTAATTCACTAGATTCACTTTTCCTTGATTTGAAATTCACGTTATAACAGTGAGGAAAATAGTTGTTCATACCTAAATATGATTGCAGATTCTGGGATTTTTGTGCCGTATCTTTAACAAACTCGTTAATCAATTATTTCTCACTTTTTCTTGGTTTCTTGGTATAGTTTTCTGGGACCTGGGTGGTCTGGGTTGTTGGGGGGGTACCATTGATTAAAGAGGTTAAAGTTTTCTTTTTATTAGGAGCTTGTAATCTAGTTAAGTACTGATTTAAGTATGTTATTGCATTTTACCTAATTTACCTCCTCCTAGGTGAGTATCCCTTTTTTTCTATTAGCTCCTGTAGCTATGGATATTTAAGATAATCTATGTATCTTTTTCCATCTTATTATGCCAAAATGATCTTCCAAGCATATGTTCTTATTCCATAGAGGGACGATTTAAGATATTATGTATATTGGGCTCTTTCTTGGTCAATGATAGTGGTGGATCTTGGGGTAGGATTGGTAGCGTAAGTATTTCTCTTGATAGTCCAGATGGTCGCGTGATAGGTGGTGGAGTTGGAGGTGTTCTAATTGCAGTAACTCCAATTCAGGTAGTATTTCAATCCGTCTATCTTATTGAAATCTATTTTATATCTTCGAAAAGAAACACTTAGGTAATTGTCTATCTTCATCTTACGATACAATGATGATTTATTTGCAAGTAAGTGTGAAACTTTATATGGTTGCTCCCGTTTTATTCTACACGCGCCTTTGAATCTCAAAAATTTTGGCTGGTTTTAGATCTATATAGTTATGTGATCATCAGTAAATCATGACGAAATTGGTCTTCCTAAATAAAATTCAAATCGTTGACTTTTCACTTACCCCTCGAAAGCCTGATACTAAAAGTGAATGACTTTAGGTAATAGTGGGAAGCTTTTTATGCTCAAGTTCAAAGGCAAAGAAAAGAGCTGCACAAAGTGTATAGGGTGCAGAAACTTCAGATGTTCAGACCACTGACAATTTCGTAAATCCATCTGATGCTCTTTCAAACCAGAATCTCACACCATCCTCGTCAATGGGAATATGGCCTAGTTCAAGACAGATGGATCTACAAACTGGCCATATTGACATTGATTTGATGCGAGGATGATTACGTCAAATATAGGTAGACGAGTGAGCACTGTATATATTGTGTTATGTTTACCAGAATTACTAATGTCAATGCCATCAACCTGTCTTTAGTATAACTTGGATTACTATCACTCCACTTAGGTGAGCCATTTAGTTATTTTGCACATAAATCTTCTCCACGCAATTACTTATGCAATAGTGATAGACCTCAATGGAAAAAATCTAAAGTTAAACCTGAGCACAAACATTACCTTGGTTTAAAAAAAATTTGTTGCTCGTATCACACAGTACCTTGGTTCCTTACTTTTAAAGTGAACACACACATCTGTATTCCAAGAAGCTTGTGGACCTTTGGATTTATATGTTTTTTACTGGTATTGTTGTTGTTTTTGTTGTTGCTGGTGGTGTTTGCTTTTTCTTCTCGATCCTTTGAGTCTTCCACTGGTCATTTATCTTCCCTTCCCTTGCCCATTTTCTTTGTTTGACTGCAGTTTGTTTTCTTATTGATGTAGAATAGAAGCAACCTTAATAAAACTCTATTCATCTTCAAGTTGTGATATGGAAGTGCTACTAAGGTTTGTGTATACTCTTGAACTCGCTCTCTTTTTAACTGATGAAGTATTTAATTATGCTTAGTGTGAAGATATGATGTACATATTGGGCGATACTTGGATCATCTAAATTGATTATGCATTATAATGAAACTATCAAATTAAAGTTCTTTATTGTCATCTACATTGAACAAATGGTTATTTCTTCATCTCCTCGAGCTTTCTTTGCACTTGTGTTTAAAAATTGAATTTGATACTTTGATATATTTACTTAGTTGATTTATGTCGAGCATATAAGGTGAAGTGATGTACTAAATTTTTGTTTTATTGTTGCAGGAGTTACTTGATTTAGGTGAAACAGTAAGAATTGAAAGTCGAGGATTTGATTATTTTTTGGCCTGTGATAGAAGCTGGCAATTTAAACTGAAAGTCGATGACTTAATTAAATATATCATGTTTTTGAGTTGAAACTAATATAATGGGATGTTACCTAAGTTTTTTGGTCTCTAATTATATATATCATGTTTTTGTATCTAGATTCTCGATAGCAATTTGGTATTTATTTGATGAAATTTATTATTTTGTGATATTAGGCTCATTTGTGGTCAATTAGAGACTAGAAATATTGCTCGCCTTCAAATATTTATCTAGGATGAGATGTTGCTCATCTTTAATGGTTGATCTACGACTAGAATATGTCTCATCCTTAAAGGTTGATCTAGGAAAAAATTTTACTCGTCGCTAAAGGATAACTATGACCATGTAGTTAGTCCATTTGGGATGAGAAATACCTTTGCAAAAAGATAATTATGATGAGGTAGTTAGTCTATTTGAGATAAGAAATACTGTCGCTAAAAGATAATTATGATAAAGTGGTTAGTCTATTTGGGACGAGATTGCTCGCTGCAAAAAGATAATTACGATGAGGTAGTTGGTCTATTTGAGACAAGAAATAGCATCGCTAAATATTATTTATGACAAGGTAGTTAGTTTATTTGGGATGATATTGGTCATTGCAAAACAATAATTAATACCAGTTAGTTAGTCGATTGGGACAAGATATGCCGTCACTAAAAGGTAATTAAGATCAATTTTTTTACCATCGAAATGGGCATTAGGGACCAGTTTTTTGGACTCGTCACTAATGACCTTTAGCGGCGGAGCCTGTTAGGACGGACCGTGACCGGATTTTTCCAATCCCAAAAGAATAATTAGGACAAGATTTGAACTTTCTGGGACCATATTTCCCTTCCTCATAGGTTGTTTTTCTTGTAGTGTATAATAGCATGTTATCACAAAAATCTTTTGGAAATAAATGGGCATAATATGATGAGTTTCAACAACATTTTTGTCCTACGTAATTCAATTTACTTCAGCACTATGGAGACAAGTTCACACTTTCATCGACTGCCAAATCTCGATTTGCCACCATGATCGAAGTACTAGTGAGGGGAGGGCATGTAAGATTACAAAGCAGGGTGCCACAAGCCCCAATCAAGTCAATATGTTGTGGTTGGACTCAAGATCACAAAGCAGGGATCCTAACCATAGTCCCAAATTAGGACAACATAATACTAGGTACACAGGATAAAATAGTAGGGTACCAAGGTCCCTTGTAGGCAAATCATAGTTTCCAGCATTGAGTTTTTTGATTCGTGATTTCTTCGAGTAACCATCTAACCCACATTGGTCCAATTTTAAGTTTATTATAAGAAAACATACATCATACACACAACATTCTTTTCTTTTTTCATTCATGGACAAATTCTCAATTGGGTATCGTCATACCCTGACTTGCAAGCCATCTATATCACATCGATTCTCAGCATCTCTTATACAAATGATTTATATGAATCCTAGTAATATTTTCTTTTATTCAACACATGCATATTGATTCCCAACACTTTAATAGTCAAGAAATTTTCATCAATGATAAAGTAGCACAACATTAGCTAAACATAATTTTTATGATCAAAAGGTCTTTTAAAACTCCTGCTCTCAATAGTTTAACATTAGTATCATATGGGGTACATAAACATCATCGTGGGGATTAAAAGATTCACAAATCATATTCATAACACCGTTAAAAAGCCAAAGCACATGTCCACAAATTCAACACTCAAGATTTATGAGAAAAACAACCCCATGATCTTTCAATATTCTTCTCAAAACCTTAACACAATGCATGCTTTTTGGTAAAACAAAAAGCCACACTTATAATCATATACATACTTAAGTAACTATTAAAAACTTGTAGTAAAATCATGCCCATGTGATTAGGACAACCCTACGTACTATAGTTTTCTTAGAATGGAGACTGGAACCCAGATATTGATTAAATTCTTGGAATTCTTGACTATAAGGATGAACTCTCAATCTTTGGTTAAAGGATTAGGGTTTTAATTTGAGAGGATATGAGTAGTTTCTGATGTATTTAGCCCTAACCAAATTTTAATTTCATTTTATAACTGAGTTAAGATGAGGGAAATATACTAAAATACCACTCTTAACCCAAATTTTAAAAGAAAAACACAAACTGGACACCCGATGCATTACCCGACGCGATGCATCAAGATCACAATGAGCCACTCATTTGGCCAACATGATTACCAATGTGCAATATCGATATCACATTGAGCCACTGTCTTTTTCACCCAAACGCTCCCCAAATATTGTCTGGAAAATTAGAAACTTTTCCAAGACAACCCCTTTACACACCTGAATATAAATCAACTTAAATATCCATATCTCAAAGTTGGAAAAATTGATGTAGAAATCATGAAAGTTTAGGATCTTAAAATAAGGCTAAGTCACTTGAACACTAAGAAAATTTCAAGTTCCTAGCTTCTTAAGAATGCTACTAGGTGTGGTACTATGCCAAAAATTTTGTAGGGTGTTACATTATCCCCTCCCCCCGAGATCATTCGTCCCTAAATTATGGTGAGGGACACAGGTGAGTATGATTAATCTTACTAAAGAGAAGGTAAAAAGAATAGGGGAAAGATTTAACCTCCTATATCATCATTCATAGGATCAAAGAGTTTTGGGTATCTTGCACGCATATCATCTTTCAACTCCCAAGTAGCTTCCTCAGTCTTTTGATTCTTCCACAACACCTTAACCGAAGAAATTTCCTTGCTTCTTAACTTTTGAACTTGGTGATCAAAAATAGCAACGGTTTCTTCTTTGTATGACAGAGAGTCTTTCACATTGATTTCCTATATAGGTACCACTAAGGAATGGTCCCCAATGCACTTCTTCAACATGGACACATAGAACACGGGATGTACAGAAGCCAAACTATTGGGAAATTCTAATTCATATGGAACCCTACCTATTCTTCCCATAACCTGGTATGGTCCTATATACCAAGGACTCAACTTTCCTTTCTTCTCGAATCGAATATCTCCCTTCATAGGGGAGACTTTTAAAACACCCAATCACCAACGTTCCTTATTTTAATCCTTAAGGACAAAGATGTTTTCAAGACTTGGGAAATGTTATGAATAGAGGTTAAAGAGGAAATAAATAATGAAGAGTAAGTGAACAATATTAACTGCAACTTAAAATAAAGGGTTGAGATTTATTTTTGATTAATGAGAAGTAATGGCTGAGATCATTTTGGAGGTTTTTATCAATAAACTATCAGAGGATAGAGGGGTAGTCACAAATTCCAATAATTGTCATACTTCTTCCATCCTTTTATCTCTCTTCTTTTCTTTTCTTCATCTTCTCTTCATCTACTTCTTCTTCTCCAAGTTTCTCTTCTACTTTTTTTTCTGCAAATTCAAGCTAGCAATGGCGATCCACATTTTTGTTTTATGTCTATTTTTGCTCAAATTATCTATAAGTGTAATTTCCTTTTGATAAGTCAGAAAAACATCCCAAAAAAAGACTTCATCTTCTTATTACAATTTAGCCCTTAATTTGCAATTAAGTTGTTAGTTCATAACATCATTCCCCTCCCTCAACAATTTTTTTGGTATAAAAGAAATTTTTTTGTGATGATAAAGGTTTTGCATTACTTTTCATTGTTACAAAGTTGCTAATAATATCTGTGAAATATTTTGGAGGAAATTAAAAAATTTTATGCAATAGGTATATTTTTACCCATTAAGTGTTGTCATTGATATTTTATTTCATTGGTTTCCATAATCGTTGCGATGAGTCTACCTATTGCAATGGTTAATCTTCAATAATGATTGTTCTAGCACTACATATTAGCTAGTAGAACTACTATTTTTTGCTATAGTTGGAACCGTTGCAATGGACCTCCTATATAAATACTTTAACAACTGTTGCCATAAGGGTGATTTTCAATAGTAAAAGTCAATTTTCTGGACGATGCCATTAGTAGTTTGTCTATGGGAAGTGTTACCCATGTTGAGGATAAATAAAGGATTTGGTTTATGATGTTCTTCAGCTTGCTAGGTTGTGAGTTTTATTGGTTGATTCAGCCGAAGGTAGTGCGTGTGTTCAAAATAGTTTAGAATCTTTATTGGTTATAGAGATAAAGGAAAATCAAGATAGTGATCCTCTATTTCTTAAGTTAAAAAAGAAAGTTTGAGATCAGAAGGTTGATGTTTTCTTCTAAGGGGGGATAGTGTCCGTCGATGCCAGGGCAAATTATGTGTTTTGAGTGTGGATGATTTGAGGCAGCAAATGTTAGCAGAGGTTCATGGTTCTCAATATATATTTATCTAGAAGTTATTAAGATGTACCATGGCTTGCAGGAAGACTGTTGGTGGAATGGCATGAAGAAGGATATCGCAGAATTCATGGATAAGTGTTCAAATTGCAGCAAGTTAAGGTTGAGCGCCATAGGCCAAGTGGTACACTTAAGGAATTAAGCTTTTACACTTGTAAGTGGGATGTAGTGAATATGGAATTCATCACGTGGTTGCCTCATACTCTTTATCAGCATGATTCTATTTGGATTTGTAAAACCCTATATTAGTCTCGACTCATTTCAGCTCTTAGTGCATGCATAAGAGGCTTAGAACCTGAAAATGTAGATCTCTTATTTGCAAAATCAATGAAGTCCCCTTGGTCAAAGTTCATTGGCGGAATAAGTCTGTTGAGGGAGCTACTTAGGTAACAGAGGCTGACGTGATTACCAAGTACCCTCATCATTTCTCCGCTAATTGAGACTCAGTTTAAGGTAACATTTTTCATTATATTATCTCTTTTCCATTCTCAGTTCCAGCCATATAATCATGTTCATGTCATTGCAAGCATTCACGAATCAGTTCAGTCATGTATCAGTTTTAAGACTTAGTCATGTAATCATGTTGTCAGTTATGAATGTTCATGGTGTGATTTAAATTTCCTTAGTATTATCTACTTAATCAATCTAATTTGAGTACGAATGTTCCCAAGAGGGATATATTATAATAGAGTACATTAGTCTCAGCTCCGTTCAGCTCTTAGAACTCTAAAATTTTGCTAATTATTGGGGACTTAGTTTTAATTTTGACCTCTTAACTTCAATGATTTTAAAGTGATTATTTTGAACCCAAGACATATGTTTTTGAGTTAATTCATATTTATGGGTGTAAGGAGCATGTCTTGGGGAAGTCTTGTTTTTTTTCGGATGAGATTTGGGTCGTGTTTGGATTTTGATTCCATTAGCTCACCCCGATTGCATTGCGTTGCACCCTATTTAGCGATGATCATGTCATCACATCTCTCAAGGCATCCAATAGGCATTCCAATTGCGAATTTAAATTCGAGGGGGCAGTCTTGTCTTTTACCCTCTCCCCTATCCATAATAACAAGGGATTTACCTTCAGTTAAGGCTTTATTTAACCACTTTCTCCAATTTTATTCTCAAATAAACCCTAAGTTTTCCCCTAGTTCGCCAAATTAAATCCTCTCCCCTTCATGAAAACTCAAGAATTCAAGCTTCATCATCCAAGAACATTTAAGGAAGTTGTCCCCCTTATAGATTTAAGCATTAAAGGTATGTTTGATGTTCATCAATTGACCCTTTTAACCCATAGAGTCCAATAATCTATTTTTATGTTTTAATTCATGAGTTTACATACTTATAATGAGTTATCTTCAAGAAGTTTTGATGAATTTCAATTATACATGATGTTTACAAGTGTTTTCCATTGAAAGTGGCTCTTACATATTTGAATGAACAAAATTCCATTTTAAATCCCCAATTCACTTTTTTGTGTTATAATAATGTTATTCCCCATGTTTGAATCATTCACAAACTTATGTTCCTGAATTTAATGTGTTTGATGAAATGCCTAAATGATTTGAAATGGGAACTATAATTCCCTATTATGTTATTCAAAGCTTTCATGTGTCCATATTGTTAATTCTAGTCTATGATGTGGGCTATGACTACCCAAAACATAGTTTTTTTACTTAATCTTAGTATCTTTCAGAATGGTTTTAGATATGTATGAGCATTATTCATTCAGTTAGTTAACATAATCAGTTATACTTAGATAATTTCAGCAATTAGTGTCAGTTAAGTTAGAAGTAGGATTTAGCACTGAGTTAACCTAGGGATGGGGGCTCACCCGCCAGCTAGGACTGGGTCCTTAGAAGCATTCCCTATGTTCTAGAACTAAGTATCCTGCATAGGTTTATTACATGTCACTTGTCAGTTTAGGACTGACAATCTCAGAGATGTCACCCGCCAGTTTAGGACTAACAATCTCTTAAGGGTCACCAACAAGTTTAGGACTGAATGATTAGTTTTCAGGATAGTAGCTTAGTGGATCCACATAGCCATTATTTGTACCCATGGCACGGTATTGACACCCTTCAAACTAGGGTTACTGGTTGGACCACAGTTATCCCACATTAGCACATATCGGCTAGATGATACCTTCCACAGTCTTAGTCCAGTTTTCAATATAGAATTCAGATTCAAGTTTGTTAGACCATATCATACAGTTATTAGTTTTCAGTTATCAGCATTTCAATACTTCAGTTTACATACTATTTCATATGTTATGCCTGGTCATGCATTCTTAGATTTTAAGGTTTTATGTATTTATATTCAGTCATTCCATGCTACTCATTTATTCAGTTATTATTCATGTACATGAACCCATGCATATCAGCTAACCTCATCTCTTATACTAGTATATTCAAAGCACTGACCACATACTCTTTTCTTGCACTATGATTTTTAATATCATAGGTTCGGACACTCAGACTCCTGGCCATGCTTAGCTAGATCATCTTATCAGTAGCAGCAATAGTGGTGAGTCCTTATCCACCAAGGACAAGATTATCTTATATTATGCTATGTCAGTAGTTGAGTTATTGAATCAGTCATAATTAGTTGGGGGTTTATCCCATCAACTCCATAGTCAGTAAGTTTTAGAGGATTTTAGACATTTAGACAGATAGATAGATTATCAGTTGTTTTTATCAGTACTTTCAGTATGTTTCTAGACGTTCAGAACTATAATTCAATATTTCTTTCAATTCTAAAACCTTATGGCATTATCAGCTGATTTTTCATATATGTCTTTATTATTAATATATTATTTAGTGCTTATAGTAGGTATGAGTTCATGGGTTAGGTTGTGGTCTTTTGGGATCATAAGCACCGTTGTCGCAACTAGGGGGTAGCCTCAGGTCATGACAGAAGTTGGTATTAGAGCCTAAGGTTTTATAGTGTCCTAAAGGGTTTGAAAGTCACATTGAGTTGACTCATGTACATAGGTGTGAAGCGTGCCATAATTATGAACAAGAGGCTACGAGAAGTTTTAGGAAAAGTTACCCAAGTTTTAGTATTTATGTCATGAGAAGGAGCATGAGCTCAATTTATACTCTCTTTCTAATTCAATCTTTCTTCCATTTACAGAACATGCCTCATAGAAATAAAAACAAAAGAAGTAATAGGAAACGGCCTGCACATCCACTTGTTCAGGAAGATTCCCTAAATGAGCATGTTCCTCATATGAGTTTAGAGTTGCATTCGATCATTTACCTTACTTAGTAGCAACTCAGTATAACCAGTAGGATGCTATTCCAACCAATCTAGTGGCTAATACAGCTGCAACTAGGTTTTGAGACTTCACTGGAATGAAGCCTCCCCTGTTTTTAGGATCAAAGTTTGATAAGGATCCGCAGAAGTTTCTTGACTTGGTTTAGAAGGTGACGTATATTATGTGTATCATATTTAGTGAGAGTCCATAGTTGGGTGCTTATAGTTGTAGGATATAGCTAACACCTAGTAGAAGCAATGAAAGGAGGATAGGGGCATGGATGCAGGGTTTATAGAGTGGGAAAAGTTTTCCACTGATTGTTTAGTCGGGTTCTTTCGATTATAGTTGAGGGTAGTTAGGGTGTTGGAGTTTATTAATTTGAAGCAAGGTAATATGAGTGTGAAGGAGTATTCGCTTAAGTTTATTCAGTTGGCAAGTTATTCTCCTCATATGGAGTCTGATAATAGGTCTAGAGTGAGTAAGTTTGCTTTTGGTGTACCTTATAATGTGATCAAGGAGTGTAGGACCAAATGTTTATTAAGGAGATGGACATATCTAGGATTATGGTCCTTGCTCAATAGATTAAGGAACAGAAACTTAAGGAGAAATTGAGGGACAATAGAAGGGCCAAAATAGGTAGCTTTAACTTTTCTTACACATGGCTATAGGATGGTAACCATTCACAGTTCCATAAAAAACTTTCAGCTCTAGCTCTATCCTCAGCTAGTGTGCCAGCGCAAAAGTTCAAAAATAATAGTTGGATAGGGCGCTTGGCCCTGAGCCTCAGGGTAGTGTGAACAGTGGTCGTACTAATCCTTTTTGTGAGAAATATGGTAGAAATCATTAGGGTGTGTGAAGATCTTCTAATATGTATGTTATTGTTGTGGCAAGCTATGCCACAAATTTAGAGAGTGTCTAGTACTAACTCAGAGGGGAAAGGATTTGGGCCAACAGGGCCTGTCCAATTATCTGTCAACTCCAACAGGTCACCTGACTCAGCACCGCGCTAATTTTAGTGCCACTAGTGGTCAACGGCAAAACTGTCTTTATACACTCTAGTCCTATCATGATCAGGAAAGCTCTCCTACTGAGGCTACGGGTACGTTACATGTCTTTCATCTTCATGTTTATATTTTACTAGACACTAAAGTTTCTCTTTCTTTTGTATCCCTTATATTGTTGTTAATTTTGATGTCAGCCTCGAGTCTTTAGAAGAACCCTTCTTAGTTTCTACTCCAGTAGGTGTCTCTATTTACGCCAAGAAAGTATACAGGAAAATCTCGGTCACAATATGCTAAAATACCACTTCAGTTGATCTTCTAGAGTTAGAGATGATTGATTTTGATGTCACTCTCAGCATTGATTGGCTCCACTCATGCTATGCTTCAGTTGACTATAGAAACAGAGTCGTTCAATTTCAGTTTCCAAGTGTACCAGTCATAGAATGAAAGGGTGGTAATTTAGTGCCTAGGGGTCAAATTGTTTCACACCTTAGCGTGAGAAAAATGATATTTAAAGGGGTGTGTTTACCATCTTGTTCGAGTCAAAAAATCTAATTTTGAGATTCCCAGTTTGGAGTCCATTTTAGTTGTAAGAAATTTCCAGATGTATTCCCTGAAGACCTTCCCGGAGTTCCTCCATAAAGGGAAATTAACATTAGAATAGACCTTATTCCAGACACCCATTCTATCTCTATTCCACCCTATATAATGGCTCCAACTGAGCTTAGGGAGTCTGAAGAATAGTTAAGAGATCTCTTAGATAAGGGATTCATCAAGCCTATTGTTTGCCCATGGGGTGCTCCAGTCCTTTTCGTGCGAAAGAATGTCGATTTTCTTAGAATGTGTATTGATTACCTCCAGTTAAACAAAGTCACAGTCTAGAATAAATACCTATTTCCCAGAATTGATGACTTGTTCAACCAACTTTAAGGTGTCAGTTTTTTCTCCAAGATAGACCATAGATCCAGCTATCAATAGCTCAGAGTCAGAGAATGTGACATTCCATAAAAAGCTTTTAGAACTCAGTATGGTCACTTTGAATATCTAGTTATGTCTTTTGGACTAATGAATGCCCCATCAGCCTTCATGGATTTGATGAACAGAGTGTTCAAGAAGTACTTGGACATGTTCATCATAGTCTTTATTGATGATATTCTTGTCTACTCTCGTAGTGAAAATAATCATGGAGACCATCTCAAAATTATATTATAGATACTTAGAGCCCATCAATTATTCTCCAAATTTAGTAAGTGCAAGTTTTTGCTATGATTAGTGGCCTTCCTTGGCCATATTATTTCTGGTGATGGAATTAAAGTTAACCCTCAAAAGATTGAAGTAGTGAGAAACTGGTCAAGACCCATCTCTCCATTAGATATCAGAAGTTTATTGGGTTTGGTTAGCTATTACTGAGGGTTTTAAAGGGTTTTCATCTATTGCATCCCCCATATCTAGATTGAATTTAAGAAAGTCAAGTTTCAGTGGTCACATTCTTGTGAGAAAAGTTTTCAGGAGTTAAAGATTCTACTCACCTCAACCCCTGTTTTGACCTTGCCAGATGGTTCAGATGGGTTTGTTGTTTACTGTGATGCTTTTAGAGTTGGTTTGAGTTGTGCATTGATATACATAGGTAAGGTCATAGCCTATGCCTCTAGCAGCTTAAACCCCATGAAATGAATTACCCTACCCATGATCTTGAGTTAGCAACTATTGTGTTTGCCTTTATAATTTAAAGGCATTATTTGTATGTGGTTTATGCTGATATGTTCACGGATTACAAAAGTTTGCGTTATGTGTTCTCACATAAAGATTTAAATCTCTATTAAAGAAGGTGGTTAGAATTGTTGAATGCTTATGATATAAGTGTTTAGTATCATCTGGGCAAGGCCAATGTAGTGGAAGATACCCTGAGTAGATTGTTTATGGTAGTGTTGCTCATATAGCGGATGATAAGAATTAGTTAGTCAGGGAGGTTCATCAACTTGCTAGATTAGGCATGTGGTTGGTAGATTCAGCTGTGGGTAGTGTATGGGTTTAGAAAGTTCAGGATCTTCTTTAGTTGCCGAAGTAAAAGAGAAGCAAGATAGGGATTCTAGTTTTGTTAAATTAAAGGAATTGGTTAGAGATTAGAAGGTAGAGGTTTCCTCCCAAGGGGGAGATAGTGTGTTGTGATATCAATATAAATTGTGTATGTTGTGAGTAGTTGGGTTGAGAAAATAAATTTTAGTAGAAGCGCTTGTTGCGTGTTACTATATTAATACGGGAGCCACTAAGATGTATTATGATTTGTGGGAAATCTATTGGTGGAGTGGTATGATGAGGGATATTGCAGAGTTCATAGCTAAGTGTCCTTATTATTAGCAGGTTAAGGTGGAGCACTAAAGTCCTAGTGTCTCAATGCTTGAATTTAGAATTTCCACTTTGAAGTGGGTAGAGGTGAATATGGATTTTGTGATAGGGTTTCCCTATTCGCATCATCAGCATAATTCTATATGGGTTATTATTGACAGGGTGACCAAATCAGCCTATTTTTTGCAGGGTCATACTTCATTTTCAGCCGAGGACTATGCCAAGCTCTATATTACAGAGTTGGTTAGGTTTCATGAGTCTTGTTGTCTATCATTTTAGATAGAGGTACTCAGTTTACCTCTTACTTTAGGAAAGCTCTTCAGAAGGGTCTTGGTACACAAGTTTATCTCAGTACAACCTTTCACCTTCAGATAGATGGTCAATTAGAGAGGACCATTCATACCCTATAGGACATGTTGAGAGCATGTGTTATTGACTTTGAGGGTAGTTGGGATGATCACTTGCCTTTGATTGAATTTTCCTACAATAATAATAATCATTCCAGTATTTAGATGGCTCTATTTAAGGCTCTTTAAGGGAGGAAATGTAGATCTCTAATTGGTTGATTTGGGGTAGGTGAAACTATTTTGATAGGGCCAAATTTAGTATTTGATGCTATGGAGAAATTTCAATTAATCAGGGAGAGGCTTTAGATGGCCCAAAGATGACAAAAATCTAATGCAGATGTAAGAAGGTGATATATATAGTTTGAGGTTGTTGACTTAGTCTATTTGAATATATTACCCATGAAGATAGTAAGGAGATTTTACAAGAAGGGGAAATTCAGACCCTGGTATATTGGCCATTACAAGATCTTGAGTCGTTATAGGAAGGTAGCTTATGTGCTTTAATTGCGTGCAGATTTGGCATCTATAAATCAAGTGTTCCATGTTTCCTTGTTAATGATGTGTATAGGTGAACCAACTATAATAGTCCCTTTAAAAAGTACAGACATTCAGGATAGTCTTTCTTATGAAGAAATCCCTGTCGAAATCCTTGATCATCGGATTCGTAGTCTGAGGAACAAAGAAGCTCCCTTGGTCAATGTTCTTTGGTGGAATCATTCCATTGAGGGAGCCACTTAGGAAGTAGAAGCAGACATGCGTACCAAGTACCCTCATCTTTTCTATTCAAACTCTTACTTAGTTTAAGGTAACAATTTTTCTTAAATTATCTCTTTTCCCTTCTCAGTTCCAACTATATAATCCTCTTCATGTCTTTGCATGAATTCACGAATCAGTTAAGTCATGTATCATGTTTCTTACTCAGTAATGTAATCGTGTTGTTAGTTATGCATGTTCAGTGTGTGATTTTAGTTTCCTCAGTATTCTTTGCATAAATAGTCTAATTCAAGGACAAATGTTCCTAATATGGAGATATTGTAATAACCTACATTATTATAAGCTCAGTTCAGCTCTTAGCGCATGCCTAAGAGGCTTAAAACCTGAAATTTTAGCTAAGTGTTCGGGACTTATTTTTATTTTTGACCTCTTAACTTTGATGATTTTTAAAGTGGACTTCCAAACCCTAAGAAGTAAGTTTTTTAGTTGATTCATGTTCAGGGGTGTAAGGAACATGTTTCGGGGAATTTTTTGGACGAGGTTTGGGACTTTTTTGGATTATGATTCCAGCATCTCACTGCAATTACATTACGTCGCTCACTATATAGCAATGAGCATGTCATAGAATCACGCCAGGCCTTCATTTGGCGTTCCTGTTGCTAATTTAAATTCAAGAGGGGCAGTCTTATCTTTTCCTCTCACCCTAATCCATAATAACATGAGATTTATCTTCAGTTAAGGCATTATTTGCCCACTTGTCCCAAATTTACTCTCAACTAAACCCTAAGCTTTAAACTTGTTCATCAAATTAAATCATATCCCCTTAAAAAACCCAAGAATTCAAGCTTTATAATCCAAGAACTTTAAAGAAGGTTTTTCCCTTTTAAGATTTAAGTATTAAAGGTTTGTTTGATGTTCATCCATGGGCCCTTTCCACCCATGGAGTCCTGGAATCTATTTTTATGTTTTAATTAATGAGGGTTATCTTCATGAAGTTTTGATGAATTTTGATTATACATGTTAATTGCAAGTGTATTTCGTTGAAAGTAGACCTTACACGTTTGAATGAAGAAAATTCCATGTTAAATCCCCTATTTATGGTTTTAGTTTTATAATGATGTTAATTCCAGATGTTTTAGTCATTCCCATGCTTAAGTTCCTGAATTACAAGTTTTTGATGAAATGCCTAAATGATTTGAAATTGAAACTATGATTCCCTATTATGTTGTTCAAAGCTTTCAAGTGTCCATATTGTTAATTCTATTCGGTGATGGGGGTTATAAATACCTAAAACTTAGTTTTTTACTTAACCTTACTATCTTTTAGAATAGTTTCAGATATGTATGAATATTTTCCATTCCGTCAGTTATCGTAATCAGTTATACTTAGATCAGTTCAGTAATAAGAGTCAGTTTAGTTGGGAGTAGGATTTATCACCGAGAGAATCTAGGGATGGAGAATCACCTACTAGCTAGGGATAGGTCCTTAGAAGCAGTCCCTAAGTTCTAGAACTACGTATATAGCATAGGATTATGAGATGTTACGTGCCAATTTAGGACTGAGAATCTCAGAGATGTAACCCGCTAGTTTAGGAATTGACATTCTCTTAAGGGCCACCCGCCAGTTTAAGATTGACTCATTAGTCTTTTAGGACAGTATATTAGTGAATCCATACAACTACTTTTAATATATGTGGCACAGTACTGACACCCTTCAAACTGGGGTTATAGGTTAGAGCCCAATTAGCTCAGGGCATGTCGATTTGATTATACCTCCAACAGTCTCAGTCCAATTTTCAAGATAGAATTTAGATTCAGGTTTTTTGTACCATAGCATACAGTTATTCGTTATTCAGTTATCAGTATTTCAATACTTTAGTTTACAAACTATTTCATGTGTTAGGCTTAGTCATGCATTCTCAGATTTTACAGTTTCATGTATTTATATTCAGTCATTCCATGCTACTCATTCAGTTAGTAATTATTCATGTCCATGAACCCATGAATATCAGCCTTATCTCATCTCTCATACCAGTATATTCAAAGTACTGGCCGCATACTTTTTTCTTTCCCTAAGATGTTCAATACCATAGGTTCAAACATAGGCTCCTGACCGTGCTTAGGCAAATTATCTTATCTATACTAGTAGCAGTGGTGAGTCTTCATCCTTCGAGGATAGTTTTATATTAAATTCAACTATGTTAGTAGTTCAGTGATTTAATCAGTCGTAGTTAGTTGGGGGTTTGTCCCATCAAATCCACAATCAGCAAGTTTTAGATGCTTTCAAATATTTAGACTGATAGTCAGTCTATCAGTTTTTCATCAATTGTTTGAGCATTTTTCAGGAAGTTTAGAACTATGATTCAATACTGCTTTTATTTCTAAAACCTTATGGAATTATCAAATAATTTTCCACATATGTCTTTATTATAATTATATTATTTAGTGCTCACAGCAGGTACCCGTTCATGGGTTACCTTATGGTCTTTCGGACCGTAAGAACCTTTGTCGCGACTAAGGGGTAGCTTCGGGTCATGACTGGGTTGTTGTGGATCGAATGACTATGTCATCTCTCAAGTATTTAGTGCAAGATCTAATCTTTTGCCTAGCTTCTTAACTTAGTTAGTTTCATTCGAGGATGAATGATCCAAAAGGGAAGATATTTTAATACCCCAAATTTTCAATCCCTAGAACTATAAAAGGATAGACCATTAAATTAGCTTTCCGATGCCATAAGTCTTGCCTTAATTAGATATCGTGTCAAAAAGATATGCTAAATTGATTTAATAGCTTTAAAACTATCAGGGACAACAACTCTGGTGATGACCCATTACCAGTAGTTGCTACCCTAGTGAGGGTCTTATATTTTCAAACCATTGATAATGAGTCAAGCTCACGGCTTATTATGAGATATAATAAGTTGTTTACATGGACCTGTCGCCACACTATTAAGAAGTCCAAAAATTGAGTCTCATATCATGACTACTCCAAATGACACATGATCAGACCTCCAAATTTCCTACATTGATTAGCTTTTAATATTACCATGTTTTATTGCATTGTTCAATGTTGGTGGGTTATGAACACCCGATACCTAGAAGTTTAAACATACGTCATTTTACATGTTCATGATTATTTCAAATTATGCATGTATTATTATTTTCAGAATATAATGACTATAGCATATCAGTTATCAGTTTATGTTTCTATTATAGTTCAGTGTCGTTTAGTTAGGAGTAATTCTTAGCACTGATTTAACGCAGGGATGACGACTCCACTATTACTTAGGCAAAAATCACTAGTAGTAGTCTCTAAGTTTTAGAACTACGGCACCACTATAGGTCATAAGTTATCCCTTTTTAGTAAAGGCCTAACACCTTATTCATTCGGGACATTAGTTTAGTGGATCCACGTCTGCTAGTGTTGGTACCCTTGGCGAGGTACTGACATACTTCTAATTGGAGTTATAGGTTGGACCCTAATTTTTTGAGGTTGGGTTATAAAGGTTATTGTTATCTCCCATAGTGATCAATTCACTTATAAATTATGTTCAGCTCAGGTTTTCTTGACTAAATGTTCTGTTATTCAGTTATTCAGGTATCTAGTTTTCATGCAATGCATGTCAATACATGGCCTTGAATTTGTTTATCATTTTTTAGGCATTTATGCTCACTTTATACATATTAGTTAGTTTCTTATCTTGTATATTCATTACATTCAAAGTATTGACCGCACACTCTTTAACACACTATCATCTCACAATATCAGTTTGGATGTTCAGTACATGGATAACTCATAGCACATTCATGCCCCAATCAGGTGCAGTCTTGGTGAGTCCTCATTATTCGAGTACTAGTTATAAGTACTTTATTTTTATTATTTCAATTATCTCAATTAGTCAGAGTTAGTTGGTGACCTTTCCTAAAAACTCTCCATGTTTTAGAAGATTTCAGACAATTACACAAATGTTTAGATTTTTAATTACTTGAGTATTTCAGAAAATAGTGACAATTATTTTAGTTCTATTCTTAGTTAGATTCCACCAGTATTTTGTTACTTCTTCAGTATTCATTGTATATGTCAGGCCATAAGTTATCTTGGGGTCACTTGTGACTCTAAGCACCGTATTACGACTAGGGGTAGTCTTGAGTCGTGAAAAGTATTGAATACATTATATGTATGGATAGAGTATGTTTATGACTAGTATATCATGATTTATCCTTATTAGGGAGTTTGGAGATATAAAAGTAACTCCACCCATAGCAAGAAATAGTTGTTATAGCTGTAGAATTCTACCACTCTAGATTCTAAACATGTTAACTATAGTTTGATATTAAGGATCTTGTAGTATAAGATTTAATTTTTGACTTAGTAGATTGGATCATAATATCCTAGATTATTGTAGTACTGTTATGCTAGTTATATGCCATTAGGCCCGAGGCCATGGTTACGATACCAATAGGACTCTAGGTTAGTACTCTATCCCATGAAGGATGTGTCTTTAGTCAATAAATTCTTAGACATATATGGTTGTATTATTTGGATACTAGTAATGGCACACATACTTTTGGCACTTTTATGCTCACTTTGGGGTACAATTCTAACCAAAACCATGATTTTCCTATTATTTTATAAAAAGATGATTTATTTTCACTTTTCAATTTTAAAATTCATTCCTTTACAACGGAGATTGTACTACCATTATGTACTTTTGAAACTAAAAATGATGTTTTGAAAATTAGACAGAACCTAATTTCAGTCTATAGTTTATCCACTCTCTTATAATTACTATTTTACTTTGGTATAGGGTGAATCCGACCTTTTCTATGCTTTTATGCTGATTTATTCATGAAGTTGATCCAAACCAATGGATTCTCAGACTAACACTTTTTAAGTCATGCTTTGAGTTTGTGCACTTACTATATATACTTCTCTACTATTCCAGATAAAGTATATTAATGATGATGATTATTGGAAGTCTTGGATTAGGTCCAGGTAATATATACATATTCCCGAATCCACTAGAGGCCCTTTCGTCCGTGAGCCATAATGCATGAGAAGAAAGGCCATCATAGGTCCTGCCTGTGTAAGATATTGCCCTGGAGGAGGTGTATACACTTGTTATATTACAACACTTGGATAAATATGGTACAATGCATATTCTTTAGATTCATTCATTTATTCATATACACTGACTACCACTAATATATTTTTTATGGTTATATCTGTCAGTATTTTTGGGGTTTATATAGGTATAGGCTATGATTGTTGTTTGATGTGTGTGAGTGGACCTTTCATGCTTATGGAGGCTCGGTTAGGTATTATTTATTCGGACTATCCGGATACTTTATTTTTGTTATTATGGTTAGTTCATGGAAAGTAGATTATGGGTTGTTACCCGAGCTTGTCATTATGATTCTCATCCCTTTTCTTTTATGGTGATCTATATTATTGATAGTGGTAAGAACTTATGATTAGGGACCCTGATTATGCAAACACTTTCTTCCCAATATGGTTAGGATGCCTTAAGATGCTAGGTTGGTTGCCTTAGGTCATTAACTTAAGTAGTCCTATGGTATCGTCGTATATCCCTCTCTTCATTTTCTATTTATCTTGTATATGTAGTCTAGGCCTTGTTCAGAATTATATAACTTTCTTTCACTCTTACTTTGTCTATTGTCTAGTGATATCCGATATTGCACTTTAGATCTCAATTATAATAATAAAAGGATAGTTCATGCTTATTTCCCCAATAGTTTTATTATGTTTAGCTTCCGGAGTTATCTGTAGTTTATATTACTACTTTACATATTATTTATGTTTTCATTGTCTTTAGATTTCAATTACCTGATGCATACTGAGTACCACATGTTGGGTACTCGTACTACACTTCAGTAGCTTGCAGATTATAGTACAAGTTCTCGCCCTTGGTGTTTGCATCGTGCATAAATGTAATGAATCAATGATTTGGGGTGAGCTCTTAAAGTTCAGAGTATTCCTACTCTCCCTCATGCTGAGTAGACATATCTCTAGTTTGTGTTTTGGAGATGGTCTACACATATAGACTTATTTATTATTTCACTTGTACTTTGGTTGTAATAGAAGCTCATCGACTAACTTTGCCAAGTGTCATAGTAGTTTTGTATGTATTAGTCTCTTTATTATATTTATGTCGTTATATTATTTATTTCTTTTGATAGTCTAGTACTAGTGGTTTCGTAATATGGGGTGGCTTACCAACTGGTTGGTTATAGAAGGTGCAATCATGACCTAAGAAATGGATCATTAATCCATTGCTCAAGATCAAGTTCTAGACTAAATCAACATTGTAAGATAGAGATTTTCTTTGATTGAAGTAAATAGTAGTGGTAAAAGATTTTTTCAATAATAAACCAGAACACACGCCAGTCTAATTTAAAAAATAGCTCAATTTCTTCCATAAGATCATAAATCATTATATGTGGTCGTACAATTCCCATTGTAAAAGAATTTGTTTTAAAAGTGAAAATAAGAATTATTCCCTTGTTAGAAAATAATAGTAAAGTCACGAATTTAGTTGGTATCGTACTACTAAGTGAGCATGATTTCACCCAAAAGTCTACATGTCATTAGCATTATCAAAACAATAAATCCAAAAGCGCCTAAGCATCTATAAACTAGAATCACATTTTTTATGGAAAGAATAGCCACCTAGAGTTTAACTGGTGTCATAACCATGATTTTGGGACCAATAATATATAATTAACATAAAAAATCCCAATAACTAAGAAAACTATTGTAATCAAGGACATAAATCAACTACAAATCTCTAATTAAGGAAATACCTCAAATCATTAAGTCATAGAATAAGTCCTATATTAAAGGATCTGTAATATCAATCTATGCCTAATCAAGTCCGTAAACAAGGAGAATAGGATCCTAAAGCCCTATTAAATATTTTAGGCTAAGGTTCGGGTAATATTACAATTTCAAATTCATTAAATAGGTCATGTAATGATAAAATAGCCATAAGCATAACTTACAATCCCTGCATAGCTCACAATCTATACATAACACCATCTCATGGAGAAAAGTTGACTGAAACCCACCAAGATGCAAAACCGAATTTCGAAATCATCCATAAACTGCTTGTCTTTTCTCCATGATCAAAAAATGGCATCACACCATCATAATAATAACCTAAATATTAATAGTAGTAAAATGATACTCATATTGCAATATAAACTATATGCCCAAAATCATGTCAAAAATTAGCACGTGGGACTCGCTAATTAAATCCAAGAATTGAATCCATTGCGAGGTCCCTCGAAGGACTAGGAATTTGGAATCTAAAGTTAAGTACAAATGTAGTGTAAATCGGGGCTCAAATCAATCCCGGATGATAATGGAAAAAGAATGAAAAAATAAGAATTAAATGGAGGATTTAGGCAGCAAATTCACTAAGAAATTAGTAGGATGTTGTCACTTCGGCATCCCCTACACAAACCTAGCTCCAATCAATTATTTCTACAATTTTTTAAGTTCAAAGGACCACTAATGGTAAATTTAGGGTCAAGAAATTCGGTGAAAATCGAAAAGAAAGCAATATATAGGCCAGGGGTTACACATCACGATAATAAGGACCCATGGCTGTTATTGTAGTGTGCATAAGTATTACTCATCACATATGCATGGAACATGTCACGAATGTGAAGGCTAAGAAAGATGGACTACCACAATCACGACAGGAACTATCACAAATACAAAGAGGGAGAGACATTATGTTGGCTTGATTCTTTATTGTGAAGGCGATAGGGAAGTCTCGTGACCACGACTGTCAAATGGTTAACCATTTATTAATACATCTCCAACCTCACAAATGAAATAAGCATCAATTGGCTAAACTATATTCTGCTGCATCAGATTTTTCCTAAGACTAAATGGACTTCGATCGAGTGCTCTGAATTCATTCAAAACCCCATACGTTCACAAGAACTATCGTACCATACACAAATAGAAATTTCTAACTCAATTGAACAATCAAATATTCATCCAATATTTGTTTGATTAAATGTGGCTTCTACACCTAATTCATTTTCACCAAATCGACTCAAAAGCCAAAAATACGTCTGAAAGCCTCGAGACCCAAACCAAGGATCCCTCTTACATAAAATCAATTTTCTAGAGCCAATGGCATTGTCAGAATTATTATACAAGGTAGTTTACTAGGCATTTTGGTTGAAGACCAATTCTTTAATAAAAAAAGCTGCAAAAAAAAAAAGAAAATTGAGCCTAAAACACAAATGAATTGTCTAATAACCTAATCGATAGCTCCATCATGTCATAAATGACTTATAGGCAATGTGGAAAGGCTCAAAACACCATAAAATACATAGAAATTGTAAAAATGATTCAGAGAATTATAACACTTAATTATCAATAGCTTTTTTTTAGTCTTTGTGAAATTGGTCTATACAAATTTAACCAATTACCTTAAATATGCATTACTATTATTTTTTTACTAGTGAATTATAGTAAATATTTTACAATTCTTAATCCTTTCTTGATTTAACTACCCTTGTTTCACGTCAAGCTTGTAATGTTTCTTAGAAAAAATATCCAATTACCCCCTGAACTATACCCAAAAAGGCTATAACACACCTCAACTTAAAGGGAATCCTATTACACCCCTGAACTAATTAAATTTATAATTTTGACACCCTTAGTGCCTATATGGCTCCTACGTGGCACATAGGGATAGTTGTGCAAGAGCTCATGCTAATAGTGAGTCTGTTAAGTAATTTAAAGTTTTGATGATGGACATATGAATGTAACATGTTGTGCCAGATGTTCCACACTAGTAATTAAAGATAAGCTACTAGTTCTCATATGAACTATATATTGAAGTTGATACAAGGCTGACAAGGTGTTAATACAAGAGTGGATAAGCATTAAAGCTAAAAATTGTTACTAATGTTTATCACATACAGCAACATAATTTAGTAGAAGAAAAATGCTACTCTTAGAGGTTGTGTTGATCAAGGAGTCCACCTATAAGAGGAGATAAAGTAAAAGAGTCTTATTTAGTTAAGGAGAGAGAGACGGCAACAACAAAGAGTGAAACTACTTGGGAGTCCTATTGAAGATAGAAGATCACATCAACTAAAGGATTTAGTAAGGAGTTGGCTTAAATATAACATACGAGATTCCAATTTTCACTCATTCACTGAAAAGATAGTTAACTTAGGAAGTTTGTGTTTTTGTAGAAATAGGAGTTAGAAGTTTTAATTCCTAGTTTACAAGAAGTCTTGTAATTTGTTGATTGTTGAGGCTCAAGTGAAATAGTGAAGTTGGGGTTAAATCTCATAGAGGTATCGGCCATGGTTTTTTAAACCTTTCTTGAGCCGGGTGTTTTTCACGTAAAAATACTGTGTTCATGTTTTACTTCTGTGAACCACGTTAGCTTACTTATTCAACAGATAGGCCACCAATAGAGTATAATATTAAAATCAGTAGGGCACACACTCTAACGAGTGGTATCAGAGTGAGGTTGTCTTAAATAAGGCTAGCACCTAAGAAAAGATCACAATGATGAATTCTGCACTTCCTACTAGGAGCAGTAAAGGTCAATCAACTACTAGACCTCCACTCTTTGATGGTTCTCACTTTATCTGGTAGAAGGCTAGGATAGAGATGTTCATCTAAGGTGAAGACTATGAATTATGGGATAGGATTACTTATGGTCCTCTTATTCCAATGAAGTTGGTTGATGGTGAACCAGTCAAGAAAGTAAAAAGTGAATTTACTGTTGATGACTTAGTGGCTCTAAAGAACAATGCAAAATCTAAGAATATCCTAGACTGTGGATTAGGTCCTACTGAATACAACAGGGTGTCAACCTGCACCACTTCTAAGCAAATTTGGAATGCACTAGTAAATGTACATGAGGGTACCTCTCAAGTAAGGAAATTATGGATTTCTATTCTTTTCACTGAGTATGAGGCATTTAAGATGATGGAAAATGAATCCCTGCATGAGATGAGGACAAGGCTTACTGCCTTAACAAATGAGCTGACTTCCTAGGGAAAAGTTATCACTAAGGAGGAACAAGTTGAAAAGGTAATCAGGGTACTGCCAAAATCAAATTGGAATGTTAAGGTAACTGCAATTAGGGAGACAAATAATGATCTCACGGGTATAACCCAAGATTAACTTGTAGGGAACTTGAGGACTTATGAAATAAAAGCTGATGGAACCAAAGAACAAGTAGTTACTGATAAAATCTTGGAATTGAAGGCTTCTGATAGTGATGATGAATTTGAACTTGATAAGGAACAAGTTGCCTCCATAACGAAGAACTTCAGCAAATTCTTTAAAACGAAGAAAGGAACAGGGAGAAAGAAATGTTCAAATGACAATCCAAATGAATGCTACAAGTGTGGTAAGACTGATAATCAGATCAGAGATTTTCCAGTGTAGGAAATAGAATATAAAAAGAAAAGGGCTGAAAAGGAATTAAAAGAAAAGGCCAAAAGGAAGGACGAACATGTAATGATAGCAGCATGGGGATCTGACATAGATGATGATGAAACTGATGAAATTGCATTCATGGCACTTAAAGATTCAGACTTAGAGGAAGAAGATGATGCTTTTGAGGTAAGCATACTTAAACTTAAAGAAAAACTACATTTGTTTTCTAAATCAAAAGTTGTTTCTTTGATGAGTGCACTAATTGATAATTTCCAAGAATTAACTTCTAATAGGGATGAGTTGTTCAATAGTCTTGCAAGACTTAAATTTGATCTCATTTATTTTAAAGCTTGTAAATATATAGTTGACAAAGAAAACTGTACTCTCAAGAAACAGGTTGCAGAACCTGATTTTTCAAATAATGATCTTAAGTTTGAAATCCTAAAATTGACTCTCACTAAAAATAGGAAAAAGGCCATGAGTAAAGAACAAGAAAGTGTTGAACATGAATTACAAAAGTACAAACAAGAGTGTAGTAATTCAGCTGACATGATAAACAAATTGAGTCAATAAGTCACTAAACTGAAACTTGATTTTGAAAAAGCTAACAGGTGGACAAATTCCTCAAAAATTGTTCACGAATTATGTGAAAGAAATCACAATGAAAAGGTAGGTTTGGGATTCCACAAAGGTGTTGATGATCCTAAAGATTTATGTTATATCTATGGAAACCATGGATATCAAACCACTGAATGTCTAGTAGCTGCTAAAAGCAGATCAAACAGTCAAAACCTACCAAATAAATTTTCTCAGACCAAAAATAAAAGAACTGGATCAGGTTAGAGAAACAGGTTGCACTATATGTTGCTAGCATGGACTAGAAGAAATTTAATTCATCCATTTACTCATAAAATAGGACCCAAGCTTGTCTGGGTTCCTAAGTCTAATAATTAATTTCTTATAGGAGAAGGTGAAAGGAAGAAAATGACATTTGTACTTGGATAGTGCTTACTCAAGACACATGACTGGTGATAATAAAATGTTCTTTTCACTTTCCAAAATAAATGGAGGAGGAGTTTCTTTGGGTGATGGAAAAAGGGGAATCATTACCGGACTTGGAAAATTTGCTCATCTGAGTCAAAAGCATTGGAAGATGCCTATCTTGTAGAATGATTAAAGCATAACCTGCTGAGCATTTCACAATTGTGTGATAAAGGTAATAAAGTTATTATCACTTCGGCAAGAGTCAAAGACAAGAGAATGGTGAAAGACCCCACAAAACCCTAAGCGTAATTCAGTCTTTTAAGCTTGTCAAGGGGTCCCAGACTTAGAAATTTTAGCTAAATACTTAGACTTAGTGTCATTTTAGCCTATGAAGGTTTCCAATCTTAATTTGCAACCTCTACGTCCATTAAATGTTAATGTTTTGGTTGATTCATGATCAGGGAGGTCCATAGGTGTTCTCGGATGAGTTTTGGATTTTTTGGACCTCGTTTAAAATACGTTTGAGTGCCCAAAATAGTGGGTCAATACGATCGTAATGTGGTTCATCGACCATCACGCTGATAGATGATTTTCTCCAGATTTTGTCTAAATTCTAGTGAACCAACACGAACTTGACGTGATGCATTGGATATCGCATCGATGGAATCAACGCGGGACGTCGACCTATGCGTCGATAACCCAGCTTTCAGTCATTAAAAGACCACATTCTTGGGGGTATTTGTGTCTTTTTCCCTCGACCCTTAGCCCCTAAAACATGAAATTAAACACCCTATGGAGTAAATATAGTCATTTTTTTATCAAAATCTCTTATGAACAAAACCCTAGAATATTCAATTTCAAATCAAGAACTCAAGATTCTACCATCAATTTTTAGAAATTCCTTAACTAAGGTATGTGAAGTTTTCATCCAAGGGAACCTTCCACCCTTGTAGTCCAAGAAACCATTTTTAGACTTCAAGTTTATGAATTTTATGAATTATATGTTAGGTTTCATAATATCGATGTTTAAGATGATTAATTGGGTTTTAAATTCATGTTTCATGTGGGGTTAATTGATTTATGTGTTACCATGTGAAATCATGCTAAAGCCTTCAAATGGTGAATTTAATATTGAAGTTGTGTGCTCACATGTTGATTAGTACTATGTGTATAATTTATGCCTTTCAAGTGATTGATGAATTAAGCATGTTAATTGAATAGTAAAGTTATATGATGTTAGCATGTGTTTAAGTTCATTACATGCAAGTGTTTGTTAAAAATACCCCAATGAATGAAGAATGATCAAATACTTGGTTTACATATTTCAAGTTTATGCCATGTCTCGTATTTTGTGCTATCGAGTCCTGGGGAACTTGTACCCGACAATTTAGTTGATTATTTACAGCCATGGTCAGTCATAGTATAGTAATAGTTATGTCACTATTAGTAGTACTCTCATTCAGTTACAAAACTCAGGAAAAACTCAGTAGATTCAGTATCCTTCTAGTCTAGTTTAGTACTCAGTCCAGACCTCAGTAAACTCAGTAAGTTAACAAAATTTATTAGTTGCCGATAGTCCACAGAACTTAATGTACCCAGTTCAATTCAGTTAAATAGAAATATAAGTAACAACTCAGTCCAGCCTAGTATAGAATAGAAATAAATTCAATGTCTATTCAGTTGAGAGTAGGATTTAGCACCGAGTTAACCAAGAGATGAAGGCATTCCTACCAGCAGAAGGTTTGACCCTTAGTAGCAATCCCTGAATTACAAAACTATGTAGCCAGCGTAGGTTCAAATATTTTTCTACCAGATATATTGAGGTTTGATATATCTCATTCGAGTTATATTGCCAATAAGGATTGACAAAAGATCTTTCAGTCAGAGAGGGTACCTACCATCAATTTATAACGATCTCAGTAATAGTCTATGTATTCATGTATGTTCTCTTATTCAGTCATACTCATGTTATTTAGTTAGTATTATTCATGCATATGAACCCATGCATTTTAGCCTACCTCAATAAGCATACCAGTATATTCAAAGTACTGACGCATACTTTTTGCACTATGATGTCTTATATCATAGGTTCAGACGTACGGGCTTTAGAGCACCCTTAGCAGATCAGACTTTCAACAGTTAGAGTAGTGGTGAATCTTCATAGTTAGAGTACATGGCTTATCTAGTATTATAGAATTATCTTCAATAGTTGGAGTTAGTTGGGGACTTATCCCATCAACTCCATAGTTCAGACAGTTTAAAGCCTTTCCAGTCTAGAGTATTTTCAAACAGTTGTTTAGTTTTTCAGTATTGATGTTCAGTTTTGGTATTGTGAAACCATATTTAGTAATATTTATAGTATTGAACCTTATGGTAAGTTTTTTCCTATTTCCATATATTTGCAGTATTATTATTATTCAGTTATTGCAGCAGGTACTAGTCATAGGTTAGCTTGTGGTCCTTCGGTATTATGAGCACCGTGTAGCATTTGGGGTATAGACTCAGGGCATTACAAACTTGGTATTAGAGCCTAAGGTTCAACAGTGTCCTAGAAAGTCTAAAAGCCGTATCTAGTAGAGTCTTGTGCATGGGTGTATTGCATGCCACACTTATTGACAGGAGGCTACGAAATGTTTTAGAAAAATTTTCCCTTCTTTCAATATTCATGCCGTGCGAGTGAGCATGTGCTCCAGCTACACTCTTTTTCTAATCCTATCTTTTTTTTTTATATAGAATATGACTTCAAAGAGGACTTAGGTAAGAGGATAGGAGACCAGTCAGCCCCTCAGCCCGTCCATACAAATCCTTTAGGTGAGCATATCTCCCATGACGAGTTCAGAGTAGCCTTCACCACCCTTTGGCAGCCCAGAATGAATGCCCAGCTGCTGTTTTGGCCAACCTAAAGGTCAATAATACTGCTTCCAGAATTTGGTACTTCACCTGAATGAACCCTCCATCGTTTACCAGGTCTAAGTTAGATAAGGACCCTCAAAAATTTCTTGATCAGGTGGAGAAGGTTACCAATATCATGGGGTGACTGTTGTTTAGAACTCGAAATTAGCCACATATCAGTTACAGGATGTGGCTCACTTATGCTTCAAATAGTGGAAGGTAGAAAGGGCCATAGATGTATGGCCCATAGAATGGGAGGATTTTGTAGTTGATTTTCTTGATAGGTTCTTCCCGCTAAAGTTTAGGGAAGAAAAAGTTTTGGAGTTTACCTGAAACAGGGAAATATGAGAGTGCAGGAGTACTCTCTTAAGTTTACTTAATTAGCCAGATATGCCCCGCATGTTGTAGTAGATAGTACAGTAAAGATGAGTAAGTTTGTGTAAGGGGTGTCTAGCAGCATAGTCAAGGAGTGTAGGACCATAATTTATATTGAGTCGATAGACATAGAAAGGCTCATGGTCCATGCTCAGCAGATAGAGGAGGCCAAGAATATAGAGAAAGAGAGGGAGAATAAGAGAGCGAGAATAGGTAGTTTCAACTTCATGCAGCCTAAGTTAGAGGGTGGGAATCATTCTCAATTCTACCTAAAATCCTCAGTTCCAGCTCTGTTCTCAGCCAGTGCTCCAGTGCCAAAATTTAGAAACGACAACAGAGATAGGGCGTCAGGCCTAAACATTAGGGTAGTGTTAGCAATTCTTGAACCAATCCCCTTTGCCAGAAGTACGATAGAAACCACCAGGGTATCTTCATAGCTGGCAGTGATGTGTATTTTGGATATGTCAAGCCAGGCCACAGAGTCAGACAGTGTCCTCAGGTAGGTTCGCAGAGTCAACATACCCATCCACCAGCTCAGTCCAGTCATCCAAATCAGTAGGGTGCCTCATCCAGTGCCACCAGTGGGCAGTACCCAAATAGACTCTATGTTATTTAGTCCTGGCAGGATCAATATAGTTCTCCTGATGTGGTCACTGATATGTTACAATTTTATCATTTGCATGTTTACGCTTTGCTAGATCTAGGATCTTCCTTGTCCTTTGTTACTCCTTATATAGCAGTAGATTTTAGAGTGATTCTTGAAATCCTAGTAGAGCCCTTCTTAGTCTCTACCTCAATAGATAAATCTATCATAGCTCGGCGGGTATACAGGAACTGTCCGATTATGGTATCTCAGAAAGTTACTTCAGCAAACTTAGTCAAATTAGAGATAACTGATTTTGATATCATTCTTGGCAAGGATTGGATTTATTCCTACTATGACTCAGTCAATGGTGGAAACATAATTGTTCAATTTTAGTTTCCAAACGAACCCATCCTAGAGTGGGGGATAGTACTTCAGCACTTAGGGGTCAGCTTCTTTCTTACCATCGAGCTAGAAAAATGATAGCTAAGGGATGTTTCTACTAAATCGTTCGAGTCTAGGACTTTAGTTCAAAAACCCCTACTCTTGAATCAGTGTCAGTAGCATATAAATTCCCAGATGTGTTTCCCAAAGATCTTCCCAAAGTTTCTCCCGAAAGGGAAATTAATTTTAGAATCGATCTCCTTCTAGATACTCATCCCTTGTCTATCCTGCCATACAGAATACTCCAATAGAACTCAAAGAATTAAAAGAGCAATTGAAGGATCTGTTAGGTAAGGGATTCATCAGATCCAGTGTGTACCTGTGAGACACTCCAGTGTTAATCATGTGTAAGAAAACCGATTCCCTCAGAATGTGTATAGATTATCATCAGTTAAATAAGTTATGGTCACAAACAAATATCCACTCCCCAGAATTGATGACTTATTTGACCAACTTTAAGGTGCCAGTTATTTCTCTAAGATAGACCACAAATTAGGCTTTCATTATCTCAAAGTTAGGGAATGTGACATCTTGAAAACATCTTTCAGAACTTAGTACAATCACTTTAAATTTTTATTCACTTCCTTTGGTCTTACCAATGCACTAGAAGCCTTCATGGACTTGATAAACTGTGTGTTCAAGCAGTACTTGTATATGCTCATCAGAGTTTTCATAGATGACATTCTTGTTTACTCCTGTAGTGAACACGATCATGCAGACCATCTCAGAATAATATTGCAGACTTTTCGAAACCATCAATTATTCACCAAATTCTTAAAGTGCAAATTTTGACTAAGGTCAGTATCTTTTCTTAGCCATTTAATTTCCGGTGATGGCATTAGAGTTGATCCCCAAAGATCGAACTTGTGAGAAATTAGCCCAAGGTCATTACTCCGTCAGATATCAGGATTTTCTTAGGTTTGGATGGCTATTATAGATGGTTCATTAAGGGATTTTCATCTATTACATCCCCTATGTCCAGTTTGACTCAGAAGAAAGTTAAATTCTAGAGGTCAGATTCTTATGAAAAGAGTTTTCAGAAGTTAAAGACTCGACTCACTACAACTCTAGTTTTGACCCTTCCAGATGGTTCAGATGGCTTGGTTGTGTATTGTGATGCCTCCAGAGTTGTCTTGGGGTGTGTTTTGATGCAGAGAGGTATGTTCATAGCCTATGCCTCTAGGCAGCTTAACCCCCATGAACAGAATTACCCTACTCATGATCTTGAGTTAGCAGCTGTAGTGTTTGCCTTAAAGATTTGGAGGCACTATTTATATAGTGCGCACGTTGATGTGTTCACTGATCATAAAATCCTGCAGTATGTGTTCTCTCAGAAAGATTGGAAACTCCTTCAGAGAAGATGGTTGGAGTTGTTGAAAGACTATGACATGAGTGACCTGTATCATTTGGGAAGGCCAAAGTAGTGGCTGACGCTCTCAGTAAAATGTCTATGGGTAGTGTTTCCCACGTTAAGGACAGTAACAAGAAGTTAGCCTAGGAAGTTCATCAGCTAGCCCGACTAGGTGACCGCTTTGTCAATTTAGTAAAAGGTAGTGTATGGGTGCAGAGTAGTTCAGGATCATCCCTAGTTTTTAAAGTGAAGGAAAAGTAGGATAGGGATCCCAGTCTAGTATAGTTGAAGGAATCAGTCAGAAATTAGAAGGTCGAGGTTTTCTCCCAAGGGGAGATGGTGTTTTGCATTGTTAGGGTCGACTATGTGTGCCAAGCATTGATGAATTGAGGCAGTGAATTTTTCAGAAGCGCATGGTGCGTGATACTCTATTCATCCAGGGTCTACTAAGATGTACCATTATTTGTGGGAGATCTATTGGTGGAGTGGGATAAAGAGAAATATTGTAGCGTTTATGGCTAAGTGCTCAATATGTCAGCAGGTTAAGATTGAGCATCAGAAGCTTAGTAGGTCCATGCAGGAATTCAATATATCTACCAGGAAATAGGAAGAAGTGAACATGGACTTTTGATGGGTTTTTGTCGTACTCATCATCAGCATGATTAAATCCATACCTCCTACTCAGCTGAGGATTATAACAAACTCTATATTAAGGAGTTGGTTAGATTTCACGGTGTTCTATTGTCCATTATCTCATATATAGGTTCCCATTTCACCTCTCATTTCTGGAAAGCATTCCAAAAGGGTCTTGGTACCCGAGTTCACCACAGGACAGCTTTTCATCCTCAGACAGATGGCCAAGCATAAAGGACTATTTAGACTCTAGAGGATATGCTGTGAGCATTTACAATAATTAAAGGTAGTTGGGATGACCACTTGCCTTTGATTGAATTCGCATATAACAACAGCTATCACTCTAGCATTTATATGGGTCTATTTGAGGCGCTTTATGAGAAGAGGTGTAGATCTCCCATTGGCTATTTTGAAGTGGGTGAGGCTGTAGTGGTAGGACCTGACTTAGTATTTGATACCTTAGAGAAAGTCCAGTTAATCAGGGAAAGACTTAAGATAGCTCAGAGCCAGCAGAAATTATATGCAGATGTGCGTAGAAAGGATCTCGAGTTCAAGATTGGTGACTATGTGTACTTGAAGATCTCTCCTACGAAAGGAGTAAAGCAATTTGGCAAGAAGGGGAAAAACAGTCCCCGATATGTTAGTCCTTATCGAATTCTCAGCCATTTCGGAAAGGTGGATTATGAGTTTGAGTTGCCTTTATATCTATCTTCAATCCATCCAGTGTTTCATGTCTCCTTGCTAAAGAAATGAATAGGTGACCTATTAGCCGGAATCCCCATAAAGGGCATAGATGTTCAGAACAGCCTCTCTTACAAAGAGATTCCAGTCAAAATCCTTGATTATCAGATTCGCAGACTGAGGAACAAAAAATTCCCTCTAGTCAAAGTACTATGGCTGAATCAGTCCGTTGGGGGAGCTACTTGGGAAACAAAAGTAGATATGCAGACCTAGTATCCTCATCTCTTCTTCGCAAACTCAGATTCAGCTTAAGGTAATAGTTTCCTTAAGCTTATTCAGTTTCATGTTCATATTTTAGTTACAAACTTGGTATTAGTTACCATTACATATTCAGTTATACGTTCATGAGCCAGTTTAGTCATGTATCCATCCATCAGATATGCATGTTTAGTATATAGATTCAGTTTATTAGTAATCCTAGTCAAGCATTCATGGATCATGTTCAGTTATACTCATGCATTAGATATGCATGTTCAGTATGATAATTCAGAATACTAGTAATATAAGGCATATAGTCATATTCCAGATATTCATGTACACTAAGTAAGTCAGTCTCTTGGTATTCTCAGTCTCAGTAGTCTCATTCGAGGAGAATGTTACCAAGGGGCAAATAATGTAAGATCCTACAAATCCTAAGCTTAATTTAGTCCTTTAAGCTTGTCAAAGGGCCCCAGACTTCGAAAATTTTAGCTAAGTACTCAGACTTAGTGTCATTTTAGCCAACGAAAGTTGGCATTCTTAATTTGTGACCTTTACGTCTATTAAATATTGATTTCTAGGTGGATTAATGATTAAGGAGGTCCATAGGTGTTCCTGAACGAGTTTTGGATTTTTTGGACCTCGTTTGAAATGTATTTGAGTGCCCAAAATAGTGGGTCAACGCGATCATGCCGAGGCGCATCGACCATCATGTCGATGGATGATTTTCCCCAACTTCAGTACAAATCCAGTGAACCAATGCAAACTTAGTGCGATGCGTTGGATATCCCGTCGATTCCATCGAAGCGGTGTGTCGACCTGTGCATTGGTAACCAAGTTTTTAGTCTTTAAAAGACTGCGTTCTTGGGGTATTTGGGTATTTTTCCCTCGACCCTCAGCCCCCAAAACACAAAATTAAACACCCTATGGAGAAAATATAGTAATTCTTTCTCAAAATCTCTGAAGTACAAAACCCTAGAAGATTCAATTTCATATCAAAAACTCAAGATTCCACCATCAATTTTCAGAAATTCCTTTACTAAGGTATGTGAAGTGTTCATCCAATGGTCCCTTCCACCCTTGAAGTCCAAGAAACTATTTTTAGCCATCATGTATATGAATTTCATGAATTCTATTTTGGGTTTGATAATATCCATGTTTAAGATGATTAATTGGGTTTCATATACATGTTTCATGACCAATTTTTATGTGGGTTTAATTGATTTATATGTGTTACCATGTGAAATCATGATAAGGCCTTCAAATTGTGAATTTAATATTGATATTGTGTGCTCACATGTTGATTAGTACTATGTGCATCATTTATGCCTTTCAAGTGATTGATGAATTAAGCATGTGAATTGAACAGTAAAGTTATATTATGTTAGAATGTGTTTAAGTTCATGACATGCAAGTGTTTTTTAAAATGCCCCAATGAAAGAAGAATGATCAAATGCTTAGTTTACATGTTTCAAGTTTATGCTATGTCTCATATTTTGTGCTATCGAGTCCATGGGGTACTTGTACCTGAAAATTTAGCTGATTATTTAGAGCCATGGTCAGTTATAGTATAGTAAAAATTATGTCACTATCAGTAGTACTCTCAGTCAGTTATAGAACTCAGGAAAAATTTAGTAGATTCAATATCCTTCCAGTCTAGTTCAGTACTCAATCCAGACCTCAGTAAACTCAGCCAATTAACAAAATATAGTAGTTTTTGATAGTCCACGAAACACAGTGTACCCAGTTTGGTTCAGTTAAATAGCAATATCAGTTACAACTTAATCTAGCCCAGTCAGACTAGAAATTAGTTTAGTGTCTATTTAGTTGGGAGTAGGATTCAACATCGAGTTAAACCACAAATGGCGGCATTCCTACCAACAGAGGGTTTGACCCTAAGTAACAATCCCTGCATTACAAAATTATGTAGCCAACTTAGGTTGAGATATCTTCTTACCAGATATAGTGAGGGTTGATATATATCATTTGAGTAACCTTCCAACGAGGATTAATGAAAGAGCTTCCTGTCAGAGAGGGTTAACTCATAATTTATCCTTACCCGTGGCACGGTATTGACACTCTTACAATTGGGGTTACAGTTTGGACCCCAATCAGTTTAGAGAGGGGCATGTCGGCTAGATGATTACCTTCCATAGTCTCATTTCAAGTCTCAGTCTCAAAATAGAACTCAGTTCATTTCTATAGATTCAGGACTATCAGACATAGTCACTTAGCTCTGTAGGAAACTCAGTATAGTTCCACAGAATTCAGGACTGTCAGATAAAGTTATTCAAATAATCAATAATACAGTATCAAGAAACTCAGATATCAGTTAACAGTATTTAGGCTCAGTATTCAGTATTATCATGATCTCAGTTACAGTCAATGTATTCATGCATGTACTCTTATTCAGTCATACTCATGCTATTCATTTAGTATTGTTCATGTATATGAACCCATACATTTCCTCTTACTTCACTGAGTATACCAGTATGTATGCCAGTAAATTCAAAGTAATGACGCATGATTTTGGTGCTATGATGTCTTATATCATAGGTTCAAACGCACGGGCTCCATAGCACCCTTAGCAGATCAGACTTTCAGTATTTAGAGTAGTGGTGAGTCCTTATAGTTTGAGGACATGGCTTATACCAGTATTTTAGCATTATCTTCAGTAGTCGGAGTTAGTTGGGGACTTGTCCCATCAACTCTACAGTTCAGACAGTTTAGAGGCTTTCCAGACTAGAGTATTTTCAGATAGTTGTTCATTTTTTCAATATTGATGTTTAATTTTTTCATTGTGATACCATATTCAGTAATATTTACAGTATTAAACCTTATGGAAAGTTTTCGTCTATTTCCTTATATTTGCAGCATTATTATTATTCAGTTATTGCAGCAAGTACCAGTCATGGGTTAGTTTGTGGTCCTTCAAGATTATGAGCACCGTGTAGTGTCCGGGGTACAGACTCGAGGTATTACAGATGCACACCAAAGAGATTGTGCTTATTGTAAAAAGATACAGAAATGTATACAAAGATGACATAATGGCAATACCAGGACCAAAGTTGACTTGTCTAATTGCAATAGAAAATAATCCCCTCATTTGGCACAAAATACTTGGACATGCAAGTTTGAAACAACTAAACATACTTTCTTCCAAAGATATGGTATTGGGATTGCCCAAGACCAAGTTTACAGAAGAAATTTATGTAAAGCCCGTGTAAGGGGGAAGCAGGTAAGATCTTATTTTATGTCAAAGAACCATGTTAGCACTACCAAGTGTCTTCACCTAGTTCATATGGACTTGTGTGGACCAATAAGACTTCAAAGTGGAGGTGGAAAAAGGTATGTTTTTTTAATTGTTGATGATTATTCCAGGTTCACCTGGACATTGTTTCTAGCCTCTAAAGAAGATACTTTTGATGTCTTTGCAATTTTCATCAAGAAAATTAGAAAGAAAATAGGTACTTCATTAGTTTCCATAAGATCTAACCATGGTACAGAATTTGAGAATGTTAAGTTCTTAAAATTTTGTTCAGTAAATCGTATAGATCATAACTTCTCTGCTCTTAGAACAGCACAAAAAATGGAGTGGTGGAAAAAAAGAATAGAACTATGGAAAATATAGCTAGAACAATGATACTTGTAGGAAATATTGCTAAAAACCTTTGGGCTAAGGCAATAAGTACTGCAGCATATATCATAAACAGATGCATGATCAGACCTATGTTAGAGAAGACTCCCTATGAACTACTAAAAAAAAGAAAGTCAAACATTTCACATTGTAGAACCTTTGGTTGTAAATGTTTCATCCATAATAATGGAAAGGATAATCTGGGAAAAATTTAATGCTAAAAGTGATAAGGGAATCTTCTTAGATTATTTACTTCATAGTAAGGCTTATAGGGTTCTAAACAACAGAACTAGTTGTGTTAAAGAAAGAATGCAGGTAGTTTTTGATAAATCCTATTTTTTAAGACTAACCTTTCGAAAGGAAGTGACTCTTAGGGACATGCTACACAACCTAGTTCATCCAATGGAGCTACAAAACATAGAGGCACCTCAACAGGAGGAACTGAATTTGTAGGCACAGTGACAGGGGGAACTGAGTGTAATGCCCCAAATCTGGTACCCAGAATGCTATACGGTGCTCATGACCTCAAAGGAACATAAGCTAACCCATGACTTATATTTGTACCTTTATACTGCATAAAATACTTTATAATGCGGAAATATGAACTGAAAGGCCATAAGGTTCAATAACGAACATGGTCTGAATGATATAACATCTGTGTGGAGTAATAGAATACCCAAAACAAAACTGAAAATACTAAAGTCTAAAACATGATAGTCTAGAAAGCCTCTAACTGACTGAGCTGTCTGAATAAGTAGTTGATGAGACATGTCCCCAACTAACTCCAACTAATAAACTAATTAATGGGATGATAGGGAATAATTATGTCCTTGAATGATGAGGACTCACTTCTAACTCTGAATGCTGAAACTGGAATCTACTGCTGATCTAGAGCTCGTGTCTCTGAACCTATGGTATAAGACACCATAGCGCAAATACATCAGTACTTTAAATATACCGGTATGCATATGAGGTAGGCTGAATGCATGGGGTTCATATACATGAACAATAATAATAACAGACTAACTATCATGAACGTGAGAATACATACATGAGACATAACAACTAACACTAATACTGTGATAACATGATTACTGAATCTAATTATAACTGATAACATAAGTGAATGTATCTGACAGTCCTAAATTTGATGGAACTATCTGAGTTTCATACTGCGTCTGAGTTGATTGTATCTGACACTCCTGAAATCTGAAGAACTATCTTAGTTTTATTACTGAGACTGACTCTAAGACTATGGGAGGTAGTCATCTAACCGACATACCGCAAATGATGTATTATAGCTTAATTGGGGTACAATCTATGCCCTGATTAAAAGGGTGTCCATACCGTGCCACTGGTAAGGAAAACATATGAGTAACCCTAATATAATAGATAACTCTAGTGAGAACGGTGGGAACCCTCATATAGCAGGCTAAGCCACCTCATCTACCCTCATATAGCAGGCTATGATGTCTCAACCTATGTTGGCTATATAGTTCTGGAATGCAAAGATTTCTTCTAAGAATCACACCCTCATATAACAGGTGAGTTCCCATCCTTGGGTTCACTCGGTGCTAATTTCTACTCCTATTTGAATAGACACTGAACATAATTTACTGAACTAAACATGGACTGGGTTACAAAATTCTGTTGACTGACAGAATATTATAAATATATGACAACTGAATGAGTTCATAAGATCATGGAGATTTCCTGAGTCATATGACTGTCTAAAGTCTAAGGATTCATAGCTTGACTGAGAGTATCGTGGAAACATAACATGGCTCTAGGCACACAGCTAATATTTCGGGTACAAGTACCCCCAAGACTCGATGGAAGGAAAACTGACCAAGTATAACTTACTTGAACATATAACTAACATCATAATCCATAATATATTTATTGAAGCATTCCATCAACACATGTGATAGGTAAAATTTGCACATACATGGGGATTTCATCATATCATACAAGTTGGGCATTTTTCCTTCATCTAGGCATTTAATCAAACACATGGTAGGCATAGTACATGTAAACAACATTATACAACAATTAATCATCATGATTTAACTCTAATTTCATCATCTAGGATTTATTCATAGGTTCATATGAATATATATTTGTACAAATCAATTCCACATAAAATTGATCACCCAATATGGATTTGAATTTAATTGATCATTCTCAACATAAACAAACAGAACCAAAATGAAATTCATAAATAAGTTTATAAACTTAAACTTAGAAAAGATATTCTTGGGCTTCATGGATGAAAGGAGTCAATGAATGAATCTTACGCATACCTTAGTTTATGATTTTGTGAAGATTGACGGAGGAAAATCTTGATTTTATATCTTCTATGAAAAGCCCTAGGTTGTTCTTGAGTGGTTTTTGAGAGAAACTAGTATATTGTGGATGAAAAGTTGTTGAGTCTCATGTTAAAGGGCTTAAATAGGGGTGGGAAATTGATCCTTTTAACCCGGGACGCGTCTTATAATTTCAGTAAAAATTTTCCGAATCGAACCCCTGGCGTGATGCGGCGCTATCGCGCCATGTCATTGGAATTTGACAATTTGGAAAATGAGGGATGGCGCGATGCAGAGCCATAGACTTGCCCCTTTTTTTGTGACCTGAAACTTTGGCGCGACGCGGGAGAAATCATGCTAAGACACTGGAAAAGGATAATTCTGAATTTGGTCCCTGGCACGACGCGCTATAATCGCGGACCTCTACTGGAATTTGACAAATGCCATTTCCTCTTGTGGCACGGTGCTCCACTGACTCATCTGGTGTTGTTTTATGATGGGAACTTAAAATAGTCGTAACTTCAGACCCTGTTATCAAATTTGGACAAATTTTATATCAATGGAAAGCTTATTAAATTTCCCACATGAAAAAAAGTTAAAATATTTGAAATTCCTCGTATAATAACCATCATTAAATTTAGAATCTAATACTAGGCATTCTTAGGATGAAATTAGCAAGGAAAAGTATGGGGTACTACAATATCTCTCCCTTGAGAACATTCATCCTCGAATGAGACTGGCTGAGAGGGGAGAAAAGACATACTGAACATTAATAACTGGAACATGATCTCATGACTGACATGACTGATAAGCTAAACATGTAATACTGAACATGCATACTAACGCATGTGTAACTGATTCATGAATGCATAACTGAGTGTTCTGAAGAACTAAGTTTCTCACAATGAGAATGCATGTCTGATGCAAAATTACATAATTTAAATGTTACATGAGTGCATGACTGAATATGCAATGGTACTTGATACCAAGTTCCTAATAGGAACATGAGCATAAAACTACATACCAATTTATTGATGAACACTGATATGAAACTGAGAAAGCTTAAGGAGAACTATTACCTTGAGCTTGATCTGAGTTGGTGAAGAAGAGGTGAGGATACTTGGTATGCATGTCTGCCTCTGCTTCCCAAGTAGCTTCCTCGACGGACTGATTTCACCAGAGAACCTTAACTATAGGGACTTCTTTGTTCCTCAATCTACGAGTTTGTTAGTCTAAGATTTCGACTGGAATCTCTTCATAAGACAGAGTGTTCTGAACACCAATGCTCTGAAAAGGGACTACAACTGATGGTTTAGCTATTAAATTCTTGAGTAAGGAAACATGAAATACTGGATGAACTAAGGATAGATCTGAGGGCAGTTCAAGCTCATAGGCTACCTTGCCAAATCTACTGAGAATCTTTAAGGGACTAACATATCGGGAACTAAGTTTCCCTTTCTTGTCAAACCTCTTCACTCCCTTCATGGGAGAGATCTTTAGATAGACATAGTCACCAATCTCAAACTCGAGATCTTTTTTACAAATATCTGCATAAGACTTTTATCGGCTCTGAGCAGCCCGAAGTCTTTCTCTAATTAACTAGACTTTTTCTAAGACGTCGAATACCAAGTTAGGACCTATGATTGAGGCCTCACTAACTTTGAACTAAACAATTAGAGATCTACATCTCCTACCATAGAGAGCTTCGAATAGAGCCATTCGAATACTGGAATGATAGCTGTTGTTGTATGTAAACTCAATCAAAGGTAAGTGGTCATCCCAACTTGCCTTGAAATTGATTGCACATGCCCTTGGAATATCTTCTAACGTCTGAATAATCCTTTTTCCTTGAACATCTGTCTGAGGATGAAAGGCTGCACTAAGATATACTAAGGTACCAAGACCCTTTTGGAATGCTCTCCAAAAATGAGAGGTGAACTGGGTACCTCTATCTGAGATAGTAGATAGTGGAACTCCATGCAATCTGACCAACTCACTGATGTAGAATTTGGTGTAATCCTCAGCTGAATAAGAGGTATGAACTGGAAGAAAATAAGCTGATTTTGTCATTCGATCTACAATGACCCAGACTGAATCATGTTGATAACGATTTTGAGGTAAACCCATCACGAAGTCTGTGTTCACAACTTCCCACTTCTAAGTAGGAATACTGAACTCCTACATGGACCCACTAGGCTTAAAATGCTCTATCTTAACCTGCTGACATATGGAACACTTAGCCACAAACTCTGCAATGTCTCTCTTCATCCCATTTCACCAATAGATTTCCTTCATGTTGCGGTACATCTTTGTGGCCCCTGGATGAATAGAGTAGCGCGCACCATGCGCTTCTACAAGAATTTGCTTAGATGACCCTGACAATGAAGAACACTATCTCCCCCTTGGGATAAATCCTCTATTTTTTATCCTGAAGTGACTTTTTCAACTTGACAAGGCTGGGATTTCTGTCTTGCTTTTCTTTTACCTCAAAAACTAGAGATGATTCAGAACTACTTTGAACCTATATATCACCCTCATCTGTATCGACTGAGCGAACGCCTAGTCTAGAAAGCTGATGTACTTCCTGAGCTAACTTCTTCTTACTATCATCCACATGAGCAACACTACCCATAGACAGTCTACTGAGCGCGTCGGCCACTACAGTGGCCTTTCCCGGATGATAGAGGATACTCATGTCATAATATTTCAAGAGTTATAACCGTCTTCTCTAACAAAGATTGAGATCTTTCTGAGAAAATACGTACTGAAGACTATTATGATTTGTGAACACATCTACATGAACACCGTATAGATAATGCCTCCAAATCTTCAAGGCAAATACTACGGCTGCTAACTCAAGATCATGAGTAGGATAATTTTTCTCATAGGGTAAGTTGTCTGGAGGCGTAGGCTATGATCTTACCATAATGCATGAGGACACAACCTGGACCCGCTCTAGATGCATCATAATATACTAGAAACCCATTTCAACTATCTGGGACAGCTAAGACTGGAGCTGAGGTGAGTCAAGTCTTCAACTCCTGAAAACTCTTCTCGCAAGGATCTAACCACTGAAACTTGACTTTTTTCTGAGTCAATCTAGATAGAGGGGATGCAATAGAATAAAATCCCTTAATAAACCATCTGTAATAGCCAGCCAAACCCAAGAAACTCCTAATATCTAATGGAGACAGGTCTGGGCCAGTTTCTTACTGCGTCGATCATTTGAGGATCAACTCTAATGCCATCACCAGAAATTATGTGACCAAGGAATGCTACTAACCTTAGCTAAAACATTCACTTGCTGAATTTGGCGAAGAGATGATGATCTATGAAAGTCTAAAGTACTATTTTGAGATGGTCGGCATGATCACTCTTACTGTGGGAATAGACCAGGATTTCATCTATGAAGACTATGACGAACATGTCCAAGTACTGCTTGAACACATGGCTCATCAAGTCCATGAAAGCAGCTGGGGCATTGGTAAGACCAAATGACATAACTAAGAATTTGAAGTGACCATACAAAGTTTAGAAAGTTGTTTTCAAAATGTCACATTCCCTAACTCTGAGCTGATGATAGCTGGATCTGAGGTCTACCTTAGAGAAATAACTGGCACCCTAAAGTTGGTCAAATAAGTCATCGATTCTGGGAAGAGGATACTTGTTCTTGATTGTAACCTTATTGAGTTGATGGTAGTCTACACACATCCTAAGATAACCATCTTTTTTTGTGCACGAATAACATTGGAGCACCCCACGGAGAAATGTTGGGCCTGATAAATCCCTTATCTAAGAAATCCTTCAATTATTCTTTCAGTTCTCTGAGTTTTATTGGTGCGATTCTGTATGGCAGAATAGATATAGGCTAAATATCTGGAAAAGATCAATGCCGAAGTTTATTTCCCTTTCGGGAGGAACTCTTGAAAGATCTTCGGGAAAGACATCAGAATATTCATTCACTACTGGGACTAATTCAAGACTGGTAGTTTTAGAACTAGTGTCCTTCACTCTAAAAAGATGATATACATATCTTTTAGATATCATTTTCCGTGCTCGAATGTAGGAAAAAAGATGACCTCTGAAAGCGGATACACTACCCTTCCACTCTAGGATGGGTTCATTCAGAAACTGAAAATGGACTATTTTATTTGTAGTCGATTGTGGCATAGAAGGAATAAAGCCAATCCATGCCAACAATGACATCAAAATCAGTCATCTCTAATTCGACTAAGTCTGCTGAAGTGACTTTCTGAAATATCATAAATGGGCAATTCCTGTATACCCGCTAGGCTATGATTGTTTTATCCACTAGGGTAGAGACTGAAAAGGGATCTACTAGAATTTTGGGACTGACTTTGAAATCGACTACTATATAAGGAGTGACAAAAGACAAAGAAGCTCCTGGATATAGCAAAGTGTAAACATGCATATGAAAGATTTGAAACATCCCAGTAACTACATCAGGAAAATTTTCCACAACCTATCGGGACTGAAGAGTATAGAGATGATTTGGGCGTTGCCCACTAGTAGTACTGGTGGTGGTACCCTGCTAATTTGGGTGACCGAACTGAGCTGAGGAGTGATTTTATTAACCCTAAGGACCTAGCTGAGGACAGTCTCTGACCCTATGGCCTGGCTTGCCACATTCGAAACAAATACCACTGTCAGCTTTGAAATACCCTGATGGTGCTTGCCATAAGTCTGGAAAAGAGGATAGGTGTGGGAACTGCTAACATTACCCTAGGACTTAGATCCTAGCGCTCTATCTTTGTTACCCTCTCTGAACTTAAGAACTGGAGCACTGTTTGTAGAAGGAGATAGAACTGATGATTTAGGACAAAAATGAGAACGGTTTCCTCCTTCTGACTTAGGTTGAGTGAAGTTGAAACTACCGGTCTTCGATCTCTTATTCTGCTTCTACCCCATCTTAATCTTTTGCTCCTCTACCTGCTGAGCATAAGTTATGAGCTTGGCTAAAGTCTTGTCACTATTCAGCATGGCAGATCTACAATCATTAACCATACTATTATTTACCCCTAAAATGAACTTACTCATCCTTGCCCTGCTATCTGCAACCACATGAGGGGCATATATATCTAATTGAGTACTTAAGAGAATACTCTTTCATTGTCATATTGCCCTACTGAGGTTGATGAATTCTAGCACCTTAGCTTCTCTAAGCTCTAGGGGAAAGAATCTGTCAAGGAACATTGAAGCAATCTCCCCAACTTAACTGAACCTGCATCGTCTGCCCTCTCTATCTTCCACTACTTGAACCAAGTGTGAGCAACATCCGACAATTGATATGCAGCTAGCTCTTCACTCTCACTAGACATAACCTCCATTATGTCTGTAACCTTCTTCACTTGAACTAGGAATTCCTGAGGGTCCTCATCTACCTTAGATCCGAGAAAGGGTGGAGGATTCATTCGGGTGAAGTCTCGAATCCTAACTGCAGCTAAATTGGCCACTAGGTTGTCCGAAATGACTGCTGTCTATTCATTTTGAGCGTCAACTGACTAAGCAAGAGTAGTGAATGCGGTCTTAAATTTTGCATGAGAAACATGATCACCCAAAGGATCTATGGGCTAAGAGACTGACTGATTTCCGTTTCTTATTTTAGGAGGCATATTCTGTAGAAGAAAGGGAGAATGGATTAAACTGAGAGATTGACTTGAGATTATGATCACTAGCATGACATGAATACTGAAAGAGGGGAAACTATTCCTAAAACATCTTATAGCCGCTTGCACATAAATGTGGCACACAACACACCCATGCACAGGACTCTACTAGATGCGGCTTTCAGACTTTCTAGGAATCTATCAAAACCTGGCTCTGATACTAAGTTTGTTAGCCCCAAATCTAGTACCCGGAATGCTACATGTTGTTTATGACTCCGAAGGACCATAAACTAACCCATGACTGATATCTGTACCTATATACTGCATAAAATACTTTATAATACGGAAACATAAACTGAAAGGACATAAGGTTCAATACTGAATATGGTCTAAATGATATAACATCTGTGTGGAGTAATAGAATACCCAAAACAAAACTAAAAATATTGAAGTCTGAAACATGATAGTCTAGAAAGCCTCTAACTGACTGAACTGTCTAATTAAGGAGCTGATAGAACATGTCCCCTACTAACTCCAACTAATAAACTAATTAATGAGATAATAGGGAATAATCATATCCTCAAATGATGAGGACTCACTTCTAACTCAGACTACTAAAACTGGAATCTACTACTAATCTGGAGATCGTGTCTCTGAACCTATGGTATAAGACACCATAGCGTAAATTTGTCAGTACTTTGAATATACTAGTATGCATGTGAGGTAGGCTAAATGCATGGGGTTCATATGCATGAACAATAATAATAACTGACTAACTATCATGAGCGTGCATGAGACATAACAACTGACACTAATACTGTGATAATATGATTATTGAATCTAATTATAACTGATAACATGAGTGACTTATCTGACAGTCATGAATCTGATAGAACTATCTGAGCTCCGTACTGTGTCTGAGTTGACAATATCTGACAGTCCTGAAATCTGAAGAACTATCTAAATTCTATTACTGAGACTGATACTATGACTATGGGAGGTAGTCATCTAACCAATATACCCCAAATGATGCATTATAGCTTAATTGGGGTCCAATCTATGCCCTGATTGAAAGGGTGTCAATACAACACCACTGGTAAGGACAATATGTGAGTAACCTAATATGACAGGTAACTCTAGTGAGAATGGTGGGAACCCTCATATAGCAGGCTAAGCCACCCCATCTACCCTCATATAGCAGGCTATAATGTCTCAACCTATACTGGATACATAGTTCTGGAACGCAAGGATTGCTTCTAAGAATTACACCCTCATATAACAGGTGAGTTCCCATCCTTGGGTTCACTAAGTGCTAATTTCTACTCCCATCTAAATAAACACTGAACATAATTTACTGAACTAAACATGGACTAGGTTACTAAATTCCATTGACAGATGAAATATTACTGATAGTTGACAACTGACTGAGTTTATAAGATCATGGAGATTTCCTGAGTCATAAGACTATCTAACGTCTAAGGATTCATAGCTTGACTGAGAGTATCGTGGAAATAAGACATGGATCTAGGCACACAACTAATATTTTGGGTACAAGTACCCCCAAGACTCGATGGAAGAAAACTGACCAAGCATAACTTACTTGAACATATAACTAACATTATAATCCAGAATACATTTATAGAAGCATTCCATCAAAACATGTGATAGGCATAATTTACACATACATAGGGATTTTATGATATCATACTAGTTGGGTATTGTTCCTTCATCTAGGAATTTAATCAAACACATGGTAGGCATAGTACAGGTAGACAACATTATACAACAATTAATCATCATAATTCATCTCTAATTTCATCATGTAGGGTTTATTCATAGGTTCATATGAATATATATTTGTACAAATCAATTCCCCATAAAATTGATCACCCAACATGGATTTGAATTCAATTGATCATTCTTAACATAAACAAAACAAACCCAACATGAAATTCAAAAATAAATCAATAAACTTACACTTAGAAAAGAGATTATTGGGCTTCATGGATGAAAAGAGTTCATGAATGAACACTACGCATACCTTAGTTCGTGATTCGTGAAGATTGATGGATGAAATTCTTGATTCTGAATCTAATATGTAAAACCCTAGGTTGTTCTTGAGAGTTTTTTTAGAGAAACTAGTATATTGTGAATGAAAAGTGGTTGAATCTCGTGTTAAAGGGCTTAAATAGGGGTGAGAAATTAACCCTTTTAACCCTGGATGCGTCTTGTAATTTCAGTAAAAATTTCCTGAAGTGAACCCCTGGAGCGACACGGAGGTAATGTGCCGTGTCACTGGTATTTGACAATTGAGAAACTGAGGGATGGCGCGATGCAGATCCATCGCATTGCCTATTCTTTTTCTACCTGGATCTTTGGCATCACGCGAGGGAAATCGCGCAAAGACATTTGAAAAGGACAATTCTAAATTTGGGCCCTAGAGCGACGCGCCATAATTGTGGACCCCTACTGGAATTCGCCAAATTCCATTACCTCTTGTGGCACAGTGTGCCACTGACTAATAAGGTGTTGTTTTACAATGGAAACTTGAAATAGTCATAACTTTTGACCCGGTTATCGGATTTAGATGAATCTTATATCGATGGAAAGCTTATTGAATTTCCCACATGGAAAAAATTGAAAATCTTGGAAATTCATCACGGAATAACCATTATTCAATTTACAAGCTAATACTAGGAATTCTTGGGATGAAATTAGCTAGGAAAAGTATGGGGTATTACACTGAGCCCCCAACCACCCCAGCTTAGAACATCAGCAGTGATCTTAGTAGCTTACTAGGCTTGGTCCCAAAAGGTTACAAGTATCAAGGATTACATCCTATTAAGAATGTTCTCACTTCAAGAATCATTACAAGGTCTGGATTAATAAGTATGTGTGATTTCAAGGTATTCCTATCAAAAATTAAGCAAAAGAAGGAAATTAAAGCATTGCTTGATGCTGATTAGATCATAGCCTTGCAGGAAGAGTTAAGTTAGTTTGAGAGAAGAAAACTATTGACACTTAGTTCCTCTCCCAAGAGATAGAACAATAATTAGGACTAAGTGGGTGTATAGAAATAAAGTTGATGAGCATAGAACAGTTACAAGTAACAAAGCAAGATTGGTGGTCCAAGGATACAATCAAGAAAAAGGAATAGATTTTAATGAGACTTTTTCTCCTGTAGCCAGAATTAAAGCTATTAGATTACTTGTTGCCTTTGCTGCCTATATAGAGTTCATTCTATATCAAATGGATTCTAAGAGTGCATTTTGGAATGGAATTCTTAAAGAGGAGGTATATGCTAAACAACCTCCAGGATTTGAAAGAAAGAAGTTTTCTGATCATATGTATAAATTTGATAAGGCTTTGTATAGGTTGAAACAAGCTCTAAGAGCTTGGTATGAGATATTACCAAAATTTCTACTAGAGCATGGCTATACTAGAGGTAAAATCGACAACACTCTCTTCTTGAAAACTAATGGAAAAGATCTTTTGGCTGTGCAGGTATATGTAGATGACATTATTTCTGGCTCCACAATCATGAACATGACTGATGATTTTGCCAAACTCATAAGTTGCAAATTTGAGATGAGCATGAGAGGGGAGCTAAATTACTTCTTGGGATTGCAAATCAAACAAACAACATCTGGAACAATGACCTATCAATAGAAGTATGTTAAAGAACTCCTTAAAAGATTCTCCATGGAAGAGGCAAAACAGATCAGCAATTCAATATCCACTTCTACAAAGCTTGATTTGGATAAAACAGGTCCTGATTTGGAGCAAAATAGTCTTACAGCAAGCATGCCTAATATTGTGTTCAGTGTAGGATTATGTGCTAGATTTCAAGCAAATCCTAAAGAGTCTCATCTAAAATCTGTAAAAAGGATTTTTAGATATCTCAAAGTAACTAGTGACTGTCCAGGACATTTGGCTAACAAGAAGAGCACTATAGGCATGGAACACTTCCTTAGATCATATTTGATTACCTGGTCCACTAAGAAGTAAAATTCAGTAGCCTTATCTACTGCTGAAGCTGAATATGTTGTTGTAGGATCTTGTTATGCTCAATTGTTATAGATTAAGCAACAACTTATGGATTTTGGTATAGATGTTGTATGTGTTACTATTCTTTGTGATAATACAAGTGCCATTAATAAAGCCAAAAATCTTGTTCAACATAAAAGAACTAAGCATATTGATATTAGACATTACTTTCTTAGAGATAATATTGAAAAAGGTCATATATCAATTATGTTTTGTACTATTGAGGAACAAATTGATGACATATTCACTAAGGTTTTGAGCAGAGAACACTTTGAAAAAAAATAGGTTAGCATTGGGAATGATTAAAATTTTATAAATTCCCCTCAATGATTGATAATAATAAGCTACTCTTAAGTGGTTGTTGGATATTAAGTCTTACACATTTAGTTGTGTATCCTAATTTCAAGATTTTAGAGTAAATTGACTTAGTTATGTGTTGATTTTGTAGAAAAATTGGACACGGAGGCAATCTTGTCCATTGTATCCTCAAAATTAAGCTATGATTATTGCTTGCCTATAGTAGCATAAAGAGAAACTAGTTGTCTACTTTATCAGAACTGAACTTCTTTATCATTGCATTTCCTTCAAACTGAACTTCTTTATCATTACATTTCCTTCACCCAAAATTCATCTTCTCTCTCTCTACCTTAAATATACTTATTTCTCTTCTCATCATTCACTAATACTTAACCAAAATCAAGTCATTGTTTTCCTCTTCATTCACCATGGGATTTTCTTCCTCTAAGCCATCCACTAAATCCAATATTGCTTCCTCAACAACCATCATCCTTCATCCTAATATTACTTTACCTCCACTCATTCCTCCCCCAATTTCAATCAAATTATCCGATTTTGCAATGTTCAACAATCTATAAAACCTTTTCGCCTAATTTTTTTCCAACTCTTCAACATTTTCTGAACCCTCACTACTACCTCCAATCCCTCTTCAGATTATTGATCGAGATGATATTCATATTGAAGAACTAATGCCTTCAAGGTCCATATCTAAACCAAAATGAACACCATCTTCCATCTCTATTGATGTTGATGACAATGCTCTAATAAAGCCTTCCCCTATTGTTCCTACTCTTCAAACTCCTCATACTCAGGGTAAAAAGCAATGGGAAGATACTTCTTTGGCAGAAGCACTTAAAGCAAGTAAAAGGAAACATGTAGCTACGTCTGCTCCTCCACCTCATTTTTGTTCCTCTCCTGACATTCTTCTTCACTCAATACGTAAGAAGAAGACAATTATTGGAAAAGCTCCAAAATTCTCCTCTACTCATAGCCATCATCTCAGGCTACCCCTAAATCTTATTTATCTTCTAAATCCACCCCTACTTTCAAAGCTTCCTTATCCTCCAAAGTCTCACCTCCAAAGTCATTTTCTTATTTAAAGAAACAGGTAAACAAACCTATTCTTTCTGACTCATCTAAGTCTGACTCACCTCTAGATGCTACTGCTGATTTGGACCCTGATTTTGAGGTTCAAGAACCATCCTTAAATCAGGACACTCTTGAGGAACACTATCTTCACTTTTAAAAGCAAAAGTAAGATTGAGTGCAAGTTATTTGTGGTGTTGGTGGTGTTGATATGAGTACCTTGTTGGTCAAACTAGAGTTTCAAGGATAGTCACACCTATTTCTTTATAGTGACCTTCAAATGTGGCTTGAAAAAACAAAAGTCTATGAGTTCTATACCAATTGGGTGGCTATTGATGAGATGTATTTTACCACTGTTTGAGGGCTTGCTATGAATATTTATGTTGCAGACATTGGTCGTAGCTTGCACATTCCTCTTGGGGGTGGGGACACTATGTCAAAGGCACTTGGCCACCTCTTGATAATCCTGCCTCTACTCTTGATATTTGTCGAAAGTTCTCTGGGAACCCTTACCTGGTAAATCATTGAAGGGTTCTTAAGAGAGAAATGTCCCCACTCCATTAACTTTACTTTGATGTTTTGCACAAGATGTTGCTTCCTAAAAAGGAAAGAAAAATTATGGCTAGCTTTCTTAACCTTACTCTTATGGATTTACTAGACACTAAGGTCAAGATTGATTTGCCTAGGCTTATTCTAAAGCATATGCAAAGGGTTCTCCTTAAGGAAGTGAATGTCCATGCTCTTCCTTATGAATTCTGGCTCACCCCCATGTTTGAAAAATATGCTGTGACTGTTCAAGTATAGTCCCTACAGACTACAAAAGATATTATAGGGAGTGTGGACCATGTACAGCTACTTGTTTCTATGAGGAGCACTGATAATCCTATGCAAAGGTTAAGAAATATACTTGCAGCAAAAAATGCTGAGTTAGAGGTTTCTCAAGCTATACTAAAGGCTGCTCAAGCTGCCTATGATGATGAGAAGAGGGCCTTCCAAGCTCAGATTGCCTCACTTACAGCCTCTTTAGAGGATAAAAGATCTAAAAATACTGATATTGTTAGGAAGTTGATCTCCCTTATCCCCTCTTCTTCATCTACTTGGCCCCCCTCTTTGTGCCCTAAGGCTGTCTTCCTTGCTTCTTTTTTCTTAGGTCCCTGTTGTCTCTTTTTGCTGCTCTTGGGTGATGATAATTGTATCTTGCCTTTTGAATGAAATGGACCTTATTGGTTATTATGATCTACTTCTGCTTTTTCATACAGCAAATTTGTTCTCTAGCTCTAAGTTTTTATTATTTTAGTGATAGCCCCAGTAGCCGCGAATTATTAGACATTTTTCACTTATTGGTCCAATTTTTTGATGATGTCAAAAGGGGGAAGAATAGATTATACAATGCTTATAACTTAATTGACTAACCTATTTCATTCTGTGTTCTTTTATTTAAATTTTTTTTTGAGTATGTCAGGATTTTATGATGGATGCTATGCTACTAAGTTTTTCATAATCAAAAAGGGGAAATTTGTTAGGGAATGTGAATTTTTAATGATGGACATATGAATGAAACATGTTGTGCAAGTTGTTCCACACAAGTAGATAAAGAGAAGCTACTGGTTCTCACATGTACTATATATTGAAGTTGATTCAAGGTTGATAAGGTATTAAGGCAAGAGTGGATAAGCAGTAAAGCTCAAAATTATTACTAATTCTTATCACATTCATCAACAAGATTGAGGGTAGTAAAAATTCTACACTTAGAGGTTGAGTTGATCAAAGAGTCCAGTTATAAGAGGAGATAAAGTAAAAAAGTCCTATTTAGTAAAGAAAAGAGAGACGGAAGCAATAAAGAGTGAAACTACTTGGGATTCCTATTGAAGATAGTAGAGCACATCAACTAAAGGACTCATCAAGGAGTTGTCTTAAATATAACATACGAGATTACAAGTTTCACTCATGCACTGAAAAGATAGTCAACAATCAGCAAAATAGTTCACTTACTTGAAGAAGAACCTGGCCCCTTACTTAGCAAGTCATAGACTTTGTAATAGGTAGGTTCTTTGAGTTGTAATGAGTTCTTATTCTAGTCTCAGTGAAGTATAAACTGAGTTAGGAGTTGTGTCTTCAAGTTAGGGAACTCGAAGACTTGGGAACACTTATATTGGGAAGATTTATGTTTTTGTAGAAATAGGAGTTAGAAGTTTTAATTTCAAGTTTATAACAAGTCTTGTAATTTGTTGATTATTGATGCTCAAGTGAAATATTGAAGTTGCGGTTAAATCCCGTAGAGGTACAGGTCGTGATTTTTAACACCTTTCTTGAGCTGGGTGTTTTTTATGTAAAAATACTGTGTTTAATTTTTACTTCTGTGAACTATGTTTGCTTACTTGTTCCACAGATAGTCAACCAGTAGAGTATAATATTAAAATCAGTAGGGCACGCACTCTAATAGAGCCATATCTTCTTCTCTGGGATGATGCTCTCAAAAGGGTTTCCTCTTTGCAAAGACCACATCTACTTTCTAAAATCCTATACTATACATCAGAAAATCAGCTCAAATTCATTCTTTATGTATAAGCTTCCAGTATGTTTTTTTATTTTAGTTTTTGGTTCAAAAAATATCCTCATATGAAAATTTTTATTTCTATCAAATTAAACATAACTTTTTATGGACATGAAGACATGCATATGGCATATTTTATTTCTTGGAATTACGGGAAGCCTCTTTGTGTTTGCAAAATGCTACTCTAATATTAACATCTTCTTTGTTTTTCTTATTGTTGCAAGTGAACTTCCACTTAGTTCCTTCTAGAAGAGAAGGTTGGCAAGGGAGATCGATTCGTGTTCTATTCTATCTCATGTCGTTGTCAGCAAGATATTTGATTTCTATATCGATGCTTCAAAGGCTGGGAGGGGCAGGATTCAGAGTTCAGTCATGCTTACATTCTACTCAATCTAAGTATTGGTAACGATTGGAAGCTGCTACTCAAAAACCACACAAGACACAATATCATAAAAGATGAGAACAAAATCAATGAACTAAACCTAACCTAAGAGATCGATCACATTGTCTTCGTTTATGTTACACTATTGGACATTTGACCAAGTTACAAACATTTTATTTTAGAACATTCAAATCTTATGTATATATGTTTTGCTTTTTGAAATGGTCAAAAAATATTTGGTTTATTAGTTGTGATTTTGAGAAGTAATAGTACATACTATTGATTGATTTATATAAACATTTTGTGTTATGCTTTATAAAATCATTTCAATTATATCGTACTATTGGATAGTCCAATAATAACAGTTGCAAAGCCTACCAAAATAACTTTCCCTATAGACTATTAATAACTATTACAGTTGCTTCGGAACAACTATTACAATAGCCTATGGTAACCCTTACATTAGCCTATAAATTAGTATCGCTATAGCCTATAGATAACCGTAGCATCAAGATTTGAAGAAGTGTCGCCATAGATATGATGTAATGGTTGACACCTTCGCGTTAAAGCTAAATAACTGTCGTAATAGAAAGAGCTGGTCATCAAGATAAAGAAGCAAATGTCACAATAGTAATATATAATTGTTGTTTAAAATATTTATACGGACGGTTCGGTAACTGTCTCCAAATATCCTAAACCATCACAATACTTGTCACTAAAGTAAATAAATGAACATCCCAATAACGTTTTATGTCCGTAGAATAAATATTATAGAGACGGGCATTAACCGTCCCCACAGATTAGAAACCATCTCAATTTTTTTTGTAACAAGAACCAACCGGATAAGTGTCTGTATGGCAACGGTTTATGCAACCATGGAAGATAACCACCACATTAGAGCTACTATAACGCGATAAGTTGTAGCGGTTGTGCTAGCAACTGTAATAGATCTACAGCGATGGTTTTGGCCTCTATGGAGACGGTAATTGAACCATCGCCATAGACCTAATTTTAAGAAGTGCCTACTCACTCTCAAGATGAAATATTCATGCAAGTGTCAAAATCATCCACCCCTACCCCGAACCATAATCTCCTACCACCCCGCCCCCAACCATCTCCATAAAAAAAATCAAAAAATATTTTAAATTTTTTCTTACCCCATTCCTTGCCCCAACCCCAACCCCTACCAATCCCTTTTCATTTATTTTAAAAAAATTCAAACTTCTTTCGTACCAACCCCTACCTGACTCCCACTCTAACCAGCACCACCACCCTTCCCTTAGAAAGAATTATTTTTTAAAAAAATTATTTTTTTTCTTACCTCAACCTCATTTCTCTACCCAACCCCAACATATACTACCCCCTAAAAAAATTAGTTTTTAATTTATTTTTCAAAATAATTCATAAAATTTTCTTCAACACCCCCCAATACCAGTGCCCCTCCTTAAAAAATTAATTTCAAATTATTTTTTAAAATAAATTTATAATCTTTTTCCTTAACCACCCTTCTTACCCTCTTCGTTCTCATTGTTTTTTGTTAAATCTACACAAATACTTTTAGAAAATATTTTTCTACTTCCATAAAGAACACAACAATATAAGTAAGAAATAACATATTTTCTTACCAAATATTTTTCCTCCATATCGAACACAACTAAAAAATTTATTTATCGAGGTCAAAAATCATTTTTCAAAACAGTAATTTTTATTCTTTAGGTAAATATAAAAATATATTTCTGAAAAATATTTTTTTATTCACTAATCTAACACTAGAAAATATTTTCCCCTCACTAACTAACCATAAAAAAATAAGTAAAAACCAACTTAGTTTCTATGAAAATATTTTCTGGGAACATATTTTTCATGAAAAACATTTTCCTTCAGACCAAACACTCCCACAGGGTTGAATATTTTCCTACCCAACAAGCAATATATAAAATATACTACCTAACCGAGCTAAGTCTAATGAGTGAGAAATCAGAACTTACTTCAATACTGAATAATATTCTCAGACTCTCCCGCCGATTCTTTCACCTGGTAATTTGTGTTCAAACATTGCCATGCTATCAAATATACAACATTCTTATTAAGACAAGAATAACAATACCCATATTGGTTCTAAGAAATTCTGGCCAAAAAATCAAGTCAAATGCAACCCTCAGGATCCAAAATTTAAATTAAAACTAAATTACCCTCCTCCAATGGTAATAAACCCATGCACAAAAATTATATGAAGACAGTATTGAGCTCAGACATTAATTGGTGGAGAAACTGTACTTTAATTTGAAGAAAAAAACAAGAATTAAGTAGTCAATTCACTATCTAAAGTTGAGAATCAGATTCGAGAACATAATTGAATATTATGGTGAAGAAGTGGGACTTACCAGGTATAGAGTCATCAAACAATGGCCTCAAATATCTCAAAAACCAAGTTTACACCACATAGAATAAAGAATGAAGTAGTGGAGAAGAAAAAAGCATATATCTGTATTCTGATCACCTCATTAGTGGATGATTTGAGGCAAAAGCGACACTACTTTAAGGATGAATTTTCTACTAAATCGGAAGCCATTAAAGATAAGAGCCACAACTAAAGTGGATTTCGAGGAAATCCCATATTAGCAAATTTTCCATAGAAAAAAAGCCTACAAATGCAATTTCCAACTCTTCTCATCAACCATCATTAGTAAGGCCAGTCATCCATAAGTGCAACTCCGCAAAAGTGGACGAAGCTCCACAGAGTGCCTACACCAGTAATAGCTACCCCAACATCTTACGCTAAATAGTACATATCTTGAACAACACTGAGGACTTATTCTAGATCCCATTAACAAAAATGAAACACTCTATCCATATTGAAAAAAAATTGTTGACTTAATGAAAAAATGACCAACGAAGGTTGTTATTGATGAAATATTGATAGAAGTCAACCCTTGTCCAAATTTACCAAAAACTATTCTATCTAAGTTCCAAAAATGAGTTCAAAGGGATTAGGAACCCAAACCAAAGATCCACCTTTTCAACAATCCATTTTTAAAAGTAAATGAAACTGATGGAATTCTCATCTGGGACTATTCACTAATAATATTGTATATAGTCAAACATCTCAACATTAAAAGCTATGAAATAGGAAATCTATCTTAAAATCAAACAAAAGTCCATTGGAGCTAAGACACCCACCCCCGCGAACTATAAAAACTCTATGGAAGTTACATTAAGTTTAAAAAATAAGGAAAATACACAAAAACAATGAAAATAAACTAGAAGGTCATTATAGAAAGCAACTCTTATTATAACTTCGAACTAATTTGAAAGGCCTAAAGACATTTCAACAATACAATACGGAAAAATAGAGAAAATCTATCAATTATTGGGACTAAATTAAGATCCTACAATTCTATCAACATCCCTTTGAAATAAAGGTTTTACCATTGGACATCTCCGGTAGTCACAATGATTTAGGTTTGAATAACATCCTAATATGATCATTTTGAGATAAGTTATGATCTCAATCCTTACTTAAGACAATTTAAAGAACCAACATTCATAGAGTATTCTCACGACCGGAGCTAAGGCCCTGGCCGAGATGCGCATCCCGAACCACAATGGCTCAAAAGACCCCTTAGGATTCTATCATAAGCAAATCCATACATAAATTAAACTGCGGAAGATATAAGGAAGTTCAAGGAAAACTTATGATACAAAATGTGTCAACAAAGTATGACAATACAATACTCAAATTTTGTCTATGAAGCCTCTACAAAGAACAAACTATCTAGGACAGGACAAGGCACCCGGACGGACCATAAAACTGACAGAAACTACATAATAAGAATATTCCTTCCAAATCAAAGGGAGGCTCACCAGCTCTGAAATTTTGAAAATAATATATCAAGTTGAAGGACTACGGGACTGGGCCTCTGAACCTGATACATAGGGGGTCAATACTCGAAGGTATTGGTATGTAGAACAATCCAAAATAATATATAATCCATGTAAAATAAATAAGGGCATTTAGAAAACACTTTAGCATGATATATGTAAGAACACATGGGTATAATTGAAAACCTTCAAAACACATTCTTGTAGTAATGACTCAACTCTTTACTTTACTTCTGAGTTAGATGGTACACCCTACAATTATATAATTCCATGGGCTATATCGAATCCACCCTTGACTCGATGTTTGAGCCCTCAAACAAAGTTTGCTGTAAGGGATGGATTTTCTGTTCTCTACTATGCCACAAAGTCATCGCCAACGTACAATCCCCTATTTCAGGGCAAAGTAAAACTCATACTGGCAAACACCATTTTGGGAAATAAGTTATCTGAACTTGTTCTTATTCAGGTAATCATCTAACTCTCTTTAAGACTAATTTTAGTCGCTTAAAATCATACTTCCTTGTCATAGAAAAAGTTTTTTTCTTATTTTGTTTAGGGCATATCATAGCAGAGTATCGTTATACCTACACTTACAAGTCCTTCATTTCATACAACATCATATCTACTGCTCTTCGTATTTCAAAGAATGTTAATGACCACCCAAGATATTTAACATCATATGAGAGTTCTTATTTCAAAACACATGAAAACTTATGCCAAAACACTCTCTTTTCAATACTCTAACATACAGTTGTCATCTCTTTCATCAATTGCATAAAATTCTTTATCATGACACAAAAGCATTTAGAAACTAATAAAATACCCTCACATAGGATTGTAATGTGATGCAAATCCATACTTGATAGTGAAACATTTAAACTCGAGCTTTTAACCATTCATATAAACAACTAAAATATATTAAGACAATGGAATTCATAACAAGAAAGGGAATTCCATTATCATGCTCTTATATAACTTCTCAAACTAATAACACATGTACACATGAAAACATTTAAAATTTAGGGAACAACACCGAAATTTCTATAGAATTTCATTATAAAAAGGGATTTTCAAAGCATGTTCTTCAAGACTTTCGAAACCCAATTCGTATGCATAATTATATGCCTTTAAAGTTTGTATAAACAGTAAATTTCTCCCATGAGGATTATTATAGCCCCACATACCTTTGAATAGATGACAATGTTGCGAAAGTTAACCCTTGAAGATTAATTTCTCAAAACGTACGTTGTTTTTACCCTCTTGCATATGGAATGATATTTGAGAATTTACAAAGGCAATATAATATTTATAAGGCCTTAATTTCATCCTAAGAGGGTTAGGAATGGTTATGGGATGATAAAAGACCTTTATGACCTTAAAATAAAAAAAAGGACCACTTTTTGATGCCCCAAAGAGGCTTTGCATCTCATGGCCAATGGAAAGCTTAGGTTTTGCGTCGCATGGACAAAGCATTGCTGAGGAAGTGTGCTTAGGTTATTACTTTGTGGCATGGGTCCATCGCTCACCCTAGACAATGCCACATTCAAATACTCATAACTTCTGACTCTGGACACTAATTGACAAACGGTCGGTGGTGTTGGAAAGAAGACTCAAAGGGCTTTAAATTATATTTAGTAGGACACATAACTTTTTGTATCCATGCAGAATTGGTCGCTGTAAGTTGAACAAATTAAAATTGACAACTAAAAGTCAATAGATTGGAAAGTGCTTCACTTAACTTTTTAGCTAGGGGATATTTAGGACTTATATTCCTCTCCAAAGATGTTCCCACACTAAGAAAATATATTCACACTTATTTATAACTAAAAACCGTTGGATTCGGATCTATATACATCGGAATGACGATTCAACTTTAGTCCAAAAAAGTGGGGTTTTACATTATCTCCCCCTTGGAATCATTCATCCTCAAATGATGGGTAGGAACTTTTTGAAGCTCTACAAGTATAGAATAAAGAGCGTAACCTCGCATTGGATAGTTTTTTCCTCAATATAATATGCAATGGCATCAAAAGAGCTTAATGATAAACCTTAGTGAATCATGTAAGCACGAAGTATGAGATAATGAGCCTTTACATAGAGATGATCTTGCACATGACTTCTATAGATCATAATCATCACAACATAACGTAATACTTTATTTGATGATCATAGGTATTGATTTACATTGATGCTCGACATGAAATAAGGTTTTGCAGGAGATAGAAATGGAAGCATTATCTATCTTGCGAGATACAATGAATGAACCGTAAACTTAGAGACACCTTGTATATGCTCGAAATAATAAATAACATGTTTCTTCATTTCAAACATACAATTCCCTCATAACACACATAACAACAAGAGTTTGAGTCCCACGACATAGTACTTCCATGTTGAGCTTAACCCGGAGTTAAAAGGTGCTAACATAAGATACGAGACCCTGTACTCTATCTCCCATTAAGAATACCACCTCACCTCATCACTATAATCAAGCAACCTCATGTCTTAGTTCAAGGAGTGATAACCACATAGCACATTGGTTTGTGTTTTCATCTATCATAAAATTCAAGCCTATCATTACTACTCCCTCTTCATGGATCTCCCCACTAAGACAAGAAAATCCAATCATTCTCACAAAGATTTTTCTTCATATATCTCCTTCTGAACTATTTCAGATAACAAAAGTTAATCTATTTCTTTCCTCCTTCACCTAGAACCTTAGCTCGTGTAGTCTCACTGAGAATTTAACACAATAAGAAAATATTTAGTCTCTTATTTAAGACATTATTATGATTCCACGATGACTATCATACTAACATATAGCGATTTATTAAGGGACCCAAACATAAGCATCAAGAATGGAAGTAACACTGTTCAATTATAACCTATATTTGTAGATCTTCTCAAGATGGGGCCTGAGATACCATATGTGAAGCAATAGGCATGAAGTACTTCATACATTAGATTTCTAGATCATAAATAGAGATTCATTTAGATATCAACATAGTACGCAATAAGTTCATAGATGACCTGACCCAACCCAAGGCCTTATCATCTTGGGCATTCTAAGTCCGATCGGGATCGGAGACCACCCCCATTACCCAACTCAACTTCAGCCGCCTGACCTAAGTTGGCTGAATTTTCAAATATTTAACAAAATGGTGTAACTATCCAAATTACAGACTCTAGGATAGGCCTATTATCGAGGCGATGCAACCAAGTTTGACGCTCTTATACTAACTGTCCAATCATACAAAGACAAACAAAACCATAGATCTAACCATAACCAAATAGGTTTCATTAATGATTAAATGTATAATCTCAAAATAAAAGAGGATGGAACAACCAATAATATTGTAAACCGATATTATCCTCAATACCAATACCAATACCAATGCTAAGGCTGATACCAATACTAATCCCGTCCATTCAAACCCATAATAATACCACAAAATCCTCTAACCAAAAGAATACAAATATCTAGTTGGGACATTCCCCTAACCACAGTAAAAACCAATATCCATAAATAATCTAGAGTATGAGATAACATACATAAAATGGAGCCTTCCAAATAGATAGAAGCTCACCACTTTAATCTAATAGTTGTTCCCGAATATTAGAATGATAAGTAGGAGAATTAGAATGGCCGGTTCCTTCATCACATGGTGATACAATGCCTGATGATAAGTAAGAGGTAAATGCTACCATGAACTCAGAAGAAGGACAAAATAATTCTATCTATAAAACCAAGTAAAAACCATCCATATACACATATATATACATATATAAGCTTGGGATAGCACCTAAAAAGCTACCCAAAACTCTGCATGAGACATATTCTTATTCAAAGGATCTGCGGGCCAAGGTGGCTAGTTATTATTTCTATGGGCATTAGCTCTTTGAGGAGGCATTTTTTGTCGCGTGAAAGCATGAGTTAAAAGAAGATAAAGACAATGAATGCACAATAGATCATGAAAGAAGAGATGATTTCCTAGAATGATCCATAGCCTTTTGCTCATAGATATGGCGCGCTTCACACCGATGATTAAGACTCTATGTAACGCTGCTTATCTGACTCCCTAGGACTCTCTAAAACTTAGACTCTGATACCAAGTTTGTAACACCCTAAAATCCGATTCCCTGGATTCCACAAGGTGCTCTAAACTACAAGTAGTCCTGAGCTAACCCTAGCTACTTTCTACTAACTCTGAATCTCAAAATAGGGAAAAATGAATATATGATACTAATAAATACGAAAGACCATCTGAAATCTTTTGAGTATATCCGAATCATACTAAATCTCAAAAGTCTAATAAAACAAATGCTAAAAGTTTGAATACTAACTCAAAGGTCTAAATCTAAATCTAATAGTCCAACAAGACTCTACTAACTGAATCTAGAGAGTCACTGGGATAGGCCCCATCCGACTTAACTATCTGATATGAGTAAAGACATATCTACTAGTAACTTGGAAATTTGAATAACTAATCCCTCAAACTATGAGGACTCACCAACTGTAGGGATATAGATAAGATGCTCGACGATCAATCACACTGCTGAGACTGAGTACCTGAACCTATACTATAAGAAAATGTAGCACATAGACATATATGTATATCAGTACTTTAGTGATGTACTAAGTATATAGGGGTGTATGCAATAAGTAAATAATATCATCACAGTTTATAAAATCATGCATGCTAAATGTAAATAACTCACTTAAGCTTGAGTAATCTGAAATTTGGAAGTAAAGCATGAATAATAAAAATGTAGTCTAAATCTTGTGAGTCATCACACTTAGTTCTGAAATTTATAGTTCTACTCTATTTCTCAAATCACATAGTCGAAGTGAAGTCTGAAAACTTATTCTGTGCATCTAAAGGCTTTAAATCAAACAAATCTGTTTAAGAGTAAGGGATATCTTTTGGGAGGTTATTCTAACCGACATATACACCATGTGAGCATCCATGGTATCCCACGACTATCCCCCATAAGGTTAGGGTTATTCTACCCTTTCCATCGAAATAGATCAATCTAATATGTGTGATAACAATCTGAGTCATCCATGTAGAAGTAGGAATAATCTGATAATCTGTACCTATGGTGGCATATAGTTCTGGGGTATGAAACCGTAGTAACTTACCCATCTCGGTGTTAAATACTACTCCGAATCTTATGCTCAAAATCTTAAGAAATCCACTTTAGAACTTATACAAAGTTTTATAGAAAACCAAATATGCTTTATTTTTCCTTTAAATCTCAAATATTCTGAAATAAAGTGGATTCTTTTTCTAAAATCTAAAAATAATCTAGTCATTGGGGTGCTTATAGAACAAACAATCTTAAAACAACAATCTTTAAATGAGGTCAAATGACCCAAACATCAATCTCATGTTAAAACATCCCACAATTCATACTTGGTAATAGAAACATTCATAAATCATCTTAAAATCTGGAAATTACTGCACAAGCCATAGAAATATCAATAAACTCATGTAATTCAACTTCTAAATCATGGAAATCTCATAATCTTGCCAATAATGATAATAGGTATAAACCCTAACCTGAAATACATGGGAAATCATATAAATTGTAGTATATTTGTAATAAAAGTAAAGTTTTGGGCTCAAGGATCAAAGATTTATCCTTGTTCAAACTCCACATACCTTAATTGATGATCTTTGATGAGAAACTCAAATCTTGGATTCCTATTAATGTTTTGGAGATGGCTCTTTAGTGTTCTTGTATTGGGAATCCTTAAATTCGGACTATCTTAGAGAATTAATGGAGAAATTCTGAGTTTCTTGGAGAGGAAGTATGATGAACTAGGGTTTTGCTTTGAGGAAAAAGATGAATAAAGCATAAAGTGCTTTGAAATTTGATAAATCTTCTCTTTTTGGACAGATTGGGGGTTGGGTAATTTACCAAAATGCCCCCTTTAACTTTTAAATAGAATTGGAACACATATATTTTTCCCGATCTGTTAGCCACTGCCATGCGCCACAATCACGGTGGCTCACTAGAAAGAAGACGAGTGGGAATTGGGTTCCCTTCGTGATGCACCACCATCATAGAGCCCCTAAGTTTGCCATTTTGACCACTAGCGCGATACGCCAGTATCGCGGAGTGACACTGGAAATTGCCAAATGGGAAATTGGGCCTCTCTGCAATGTGCCAAAATCATAAAATTTCATTAAAAATTGACAATTATGATTTTACATTTCTCCACGATACGCTAACGACCCAAATCACAGTGTTTTACAATTGGAACTTAAAATAGCCATAGCTTCTTACCTGATTATCAGATTTAAGCAAATTTTATATTATTGATAAGCCGATTCAATTTCCTATGCCATAGAATGTCTAAATCTAAAGAATTTCACACGAAATAAACATCACTCATTCTAAAAGCTACTCATTGTCATTCTCGGGATGAGTTTAAGCTAGGAAAAATTATAGGGTATTACAGTTCTGTATTGAATACTAAATACTAGAACTAAGACTATGGCAGTTATCCTCTAACCAACATACCCCGATTATAGACTAATTTGAGGTCCAACCTGTAAACCTAGTTGGAAGAGTGTTAGCACTATGCCACGGGTTACTAACACTGGCTGGGTCAACCTTAATCTCGTAGGAAGACTCATAAGATTTATATAGTTACATCAACCCTATTCTTTTAGGAAGACAATTTACCCTATGCTGGCTACGTAGTTCTGTAACTCAGGGACTGCTACTAAGGGTCAAATCCCATACTAGCAGGAATGCCCCCATCCCTGGGTTCGCTCTATGCTGAATCCTGCTCCTAACTGAACTGACACTGATCACTAAGCTGTACTAAGCTTGACTGAATTCACACTGATTCTATTAACTGGCCTAAGGCTACTATTTGGGATACTATAGAATCATTCCATTATGATGGGAAACTAAGTAAGCAGCCAATTTCGGGTACACAATACCCCCAGGACTCGATAGCATAAATAATGGAACCATATCACAAGTTTAAAAGCATTACAATTAGGATATCATGCATAATTTGTTCACATAGACATTTTGTCAAACACTTGGGGAGCATGCTTCTTGTAGATGAGAAAGAATAATATGGGGATATCACGACTACAACATTCAACTCACAATTCATGGATTATGACAATAGGAGTACACAAATCAACACACATGCTAGTTTATTTACTTAAAATTCATAATTTTAAATTCTCAAAAGAATGTTTTAACTCCAAAGGTGGAAGGAACCCAAGGATGAACACAAAACATAACTTGATTTATGAATTTGTGAGAATTGATGGTGAATTCTTGAGATTTGATCTTGAATCTTTAAGGTCTAGGATTTGTTCTTGAAAGAGGGATACTTTAATTTGAATAAATTGTGAAAATAATAAGCAATTAGTGCTTTTTAGGACTTAAATCCCATGTTTGGACTGAATGGCATAAGGGAAAATGACTTAAATGCCCTTGGGAATTAAAAATGTAGAATTGAACTAAAAATCCTAATTTTGACACCCGGTATGATGCGGTGCAATTGCGTTGGGCCACTGGAAATGGAACAATCCCGAATTTACCCAGCGACGCGATGCGCTGAAATTGCGTTGAGCCATTGGAAATGGACAAGTCTGAAAATGCCTCTTGGTGCAATGTGGTGTTTATCGTAGTGACACACTGAAAAATAAAAAATGGGAAATTGTCTATCACCGCGATGCGGCCTTATCGCGTTGGGCTACTATTTTTCAAAGTGTCATAACTTCTCACCCGAGATTCAGATTTAGGCAAAAATTGGTATCCTTGGAAATATAATTCAATTTCCTACATTTGGTGGCTCTTTAGATGAAAAATTCTCAATAGAGCAAAATATAGGTTCATTTAAAGTTTACTAAAGCAACATTCTTATCAAAAATTCAATCGGTAAGGATTATTTGATTCGCCTAATAGCTGGGAGTTATTTGAGGCCTTAATATACATCAAACTCACTCATAACATTACTAAAGAACTATAATGTACTATGCATGATCTTGAAACATGTATCTAATATTGGTTTGAACTTTTAGGGTATTACAACACTAGCAAAACTCAGGGATAGAGGACAAAATAATGTCAAGTCCAACCATTTCAAATACTATATTAACCACATCATAATACATATATAATTAATATATCGAGATAAGGAAAAGGGCTTAGCATGCACTTTAAAATTTTATCCTAGATTATGTAGCTCAACTGTCCTAACATAAGAAGGCACCCACGGGCTATATTAGCTTAGCTCTCCCTCAGTTGGAAGGGTGATAATGCATATAGCCGCATAAACCAGATGATGTACATATGTACCATTGGGGACTCAAACCTAATCATGTAATGTAATAAAGGGGACTCGAACCTTCTAATCATACGATAATAATAAGGGGGACTCGAACTACCCAGTCATGTAGACCCCCACGTCGGCAACCACGGTTTCTAGTATTGGTCTTTTGGAACCTCCATTTTCATGACTCAGCTGCACAACCTTCATTAAAGCCCAGTTAAAATATTTACATCCCCATTCACTAAACTATGATACATATTTAGGCATACACTATTTTTATCGTCATACCAACTACACTTACAAGAACCTTTACATTACCGCATTGTTAAGTTTACTTTTAATTATTAAAACTCAATTACTCTTGGTTATTTTATCACTTAATTCATCTTAATAGTGACCCAAAAATGGATAGCTGTTTAACAAAAGTCCTTATGGGAATGATACTTGGATTTTAAAGGCCATTTTACTACTTAGTGGACAACGTACACTTGCGTGTGCACTTGGGCACAATAATTTTTTGGCATCATTATTGAGGAACTTGTAAATTAGAAACTTCTTTAGTTTTAGTTTTGTTTTTTGAGTTCTAACATGATAATTACTTGATCTTAGCTTCTGAATTTGCAGGCACAAGTGTGAAAAACTAGTAAGCTGGCAAGGGATAGAGAGTTAGCTTAATAATATCCTGAACCTCAGCAATGCTTACACTAGTTGAGAAGAGAAGCAATACTTCTCTATCAGATACCTCAAATTAACAAAAAGGAAGCTATTCTCGCACCCATGGATGAAGATCCACCAGCCTACAAAATAGTATGCAAAGTGTCGATCCTACTCACAACTAATTCTACCTCTATAATCCACAGACTGGAACCAGGAGGTAGATACAAGCTTAAATAAAACATGATGAAGCTTTTGCACAGTAATGGGTAGTTTACTAGCTTTTCACATGAGGATCCACAGGTCTATTTGTAGAATATTTTTCAGATAAGTGAAATATTCATTCCCACTAGAGTCTCTATCGATTATATGAGGCTCACACTTTTCCTGGCCTCACTTTTTATGGAAGAAAAAAATTAGTTGAGCTTTGAGGTAACAGGTTCTATCACTACATGGGATGATTTGGCAAAGAATTTTCTCATCTATTTCTTCCTGTATGGCAAGACTACGAAGATGCTCAATGAGATGTTAAGATTTAAGCAAAAGCTAGATAAAAACATGTATTATGCTTAAAAGAGGATTAAATCTCTTCTACGGGACTATCCATATCACCAACAGTCCAACAAGGTATTGTCCCACACTATGTAGAAGCTCTTGATCATAATACAAAGATATTTTAGATTCAGTTGTAGGTGGTTAAGCATTGGATAAAATATACGATGAGTTCAATACCTTGTTGAACCATGTTACACCAGTTAACCTTTACTAGCATGGTCATATATCTAGAGGTTTAGTGAAAAAGCCTAAAGGGATGATAAAAGTTAATAGTGTCACAGCCTTAGCTACATGATTGTTAGCTCTTCAAAATCAAATGATAACATAGTTTAGAAAATTTAGGGTGAATCAGTATTAGGCTCAGGTGAATGAAATTCACTAGACCTTATTGTGGCATGAGATTTTTTAATACCCCATATCCAAAAGATACTTTACAGCATATGACCTATTCCCTTAAGTCGTACAAATAACACACGAGTCGTATATAGTAAGTTGTACCTATAGCAATATAGAGTAGTTGGAATCTATTGTAGATATGAGTTTCCCTAAGAAATTGTCAAGGCATGGCAAGAGTCATATGAAGTAAAGTCACGAGTTCAAAGTATAGATTCCCTAAGTTTCTGACCAAGATATGAGTAGTTATTTCAAGTCGTATAGATAAGTAATGCTTAATAATCTACCACTCGTATGTTAAATAGTATGTTCTATCTTTTCCATTGTCAAGCTTATGAGTCACTAGTCCATCTCGTACCCTTACCATACTAGTCGTACGATTGACTCATCTGGCGATCAGTTTCTATAAAGTGCAATTAAAGGGCCTTTTGGTTTTTTCCCCTCTAATAACTCCCAACCCACGACCCTATACCTAAGATAGGCATTATTTTCCTTACTTTTACAGTCAATTAAAATCATATTTTCTCCTTCTATATTCAAGAACAACAAGATTAGGGTTTTCTCACCAAGCATCTCTCATGTCACAAAATTCAAGTTCTCTTCAAAAGTCAAGTAATTCCTGGTAGGGGGTTTTTTGGAAAAAGGTTAATTCTTCCATCCCTATGCCCAAAAAGTATGATTTTAAGATTGAATTTACATGTTTTATATTAGGGTTCATCCCTTAAATTCTCATCTATTAAAGCATATCATCATCTTATGATTTTAAGGCTAAAGATGCTTCAAGGCTAATGATATTATGATTTGAATTTCATTACTTTGATTTGGATTCTGATGAAAGATTTTTATATGGGTATTGATCCTGATATTTTTTCATATGTGTTGTTAAAGAAAGTAAGAGTTTCAATATTCAAGAAGAAGTATTAAGTTTATATGAAGTTGTAAGCCCTAAAAGTTCCATTCATATGCATTATAGCTTGATTCAAGAAAGCTTGATCTTTTGATCTAAAGATAAGACTTGAAATCACAACTTGTTCATCTTGATTATGATTTAAAGTAAAGAGAAGCATAACTGGTTTTTATTCTATAAACCCTTATGCTATTTTAAAGTGGATTTCTTAAGTATAAGCATATATATGTATTCTGGGATTAGTATTTAGCACCAAGAAGGGAATACAAATGAAAGTATCCTAAATTCCTTAACACTACGAGCCATCGTAGGTTAAACTTTTTTCCAATATAGATGAAGTATAGTGATCATTTAAACAAAGGTTCTATTCTGATATAAATGGTAGAACAGCTCTCCCCAACATGGGTAAGATGTTGGAATCTATGATAGTTTATATGGTTTATGTCGGTTAGAAGAATCTCCCATAAGAAAGAATAAAAGTAAATATTGTAGGAACTATGTGTTATGGCTCACTAAGCTTATCCATGTACTTCATTATCCATGCTTTATGATATTGCAGACTTTATTTTTACTCAATTCCACGGTGAGTTATTTATGCTTCGCATGCATTATTTGAAAGTTTATATATATATATATATATATGCAGTTCTTGTTTTATTTACGTATTTAGCCCTATATACTCAGTACATTCTAGAGGTGTTGACCCATATATATGTGTCTTTGTGCTATATTATCTTATAATTTAGCTTCTGGTGCTCATTTCCAGTAGAACGATTGACTATGAGAATTATCACATGCATCCCAACTTTCAGTGAGTCCTCATAATTCGAGAAGCCAACTTTTCAAATTTTCGCTCATTGATAAAAGTACTTTAGTTTTTTGATTTCCGATTATGTTTGGGTCAGCTGGGGTTTGTCCCAGTGGCTCTCTAGTTTGTAGTATAGGTTTTTTAGACTGTGTATGTTCTAAGTTTACAAAGTTTGTTTATGATTGTTTACCTTTAGTTTCTATATATGTTAGTTCGCTTTCCATGTGAGTTTTAAGCTGAATAGATATCATGGATTATCTTAGGGCTATTCATAGTATTAAGTACCGTGTGACATCCAAGGGATACTTTCGGGGTATTTCAAACTTGGTATCATAGCTTAAGTTTTAAAGAGTCCTAGGGAGTGATAGCTTATGCCTCCAGGCAACTTAAGGATCATGAAAAGAATTACCCAACTCATGACTTGGAGTTAGATGTTGTAGTGTTTGGCTTGAAAAATTGGAGACACTTCCTCTATGGTGTGCATGTTGATGTTTTCACTAACCATAAGAGTCTTCAGTGTGTATTTGCTCAGCGGGAGCTGAATCTTTATCATAGAAAGTGGTTGGAGTTACTGAAAGATTATGACATAAATGTACTCTATCATCTAGGTAAGGCCAATGTGGTGGCAGACGCACTGAGTAGGCTATCTATGGGTAGTGTGTCACATATTAAAGAGGAAGAACAAGAATTTGCCAAAGAGGTTCATAGATTAGCCCATTTGAAGGTATGTTTGATCAACACTAATGATGGAGTAGTAGTAGTTTAGAACGGCTCAAAATCAACTTTGGAAGTGGTAGTGAAAGAGAAACAGCAAAATAACCCCATACTTAGCAAAATATTGGAAGCATTTCAGCAATAGAAGGTTGAGGTTTTCTCCCAAGGGGAAGATGGTTTACTCCACTATCAAGGTAGGATATATGTTTCCAATATAGACAGGTTGAGGGAAAGGATACTTGTTGAGGCCCATGGTTTGAGATATTCCATTGATCTGGGTACTACTAAGATGTACCGTGACTTATGAGAAATTTATTAGTGGAATGGTATTAAGAAGGACATGATAGAGTTTGTGTCCAAGTATCAACTGCCAGTGAGTTAAAGTTGAACACCGAAGGCTGGGTAGTATGCTACAAGATATTTCATCCCTACTTGGAAATGGGAAATAGTATATATGGATTTTATCATAAGGCTGCCTTGTACCAGATGTCAGCATGATTCAATTTCGGTCATAGTAGATCTGATGACTAAATTAACCCATTTCCCACCTATTAAAACTTTAGATATAGTAGAAGATTAAGACAGAATCTATATTCATGAGTTAGTGAGACTTTATGGGATACTTTTATCCATCATCTCAGATAGAGGAACATAATTTAATTTGTAGTTTTGGTAGTTTTTTCAAAAAGGGTTAAGCTTAGTACTGCCTTTTATTCATAGATCGATGGCCAGGCTGAACACATAATTTAGACATTAGAAGACATGTTGAGGGTATTTGTCTTAGACTTTAAAGGAAGTTGGTATGACCATCTACCTTTGATTGAGTTTGCTTAAAACAATAGTCACCAATCCAGCATTCAGATGGATCTATTTAAGGCATTGTAAGGGCATAGGTACAGATCACCCATAAGATGGTTTGAGGTTGGTAAATCAATATTGATTGGACCTGATTCTATTCCTAAAGCTATGGAAAAAGTTCAATTTATTCGTTAAGGATTAAAGTCTAATTAGAGTCTTAAGAAGTCATAAGAAGATGTAAGGAGAAGAGAAAAGTTTGAAGTGGTATATGGGTATTCTTGAAATTATCACCTATGAAGGGAAAAATTAGATTTAGAAATTAAGAGAAGTTGAGTCCCTGAATTTTTGGTCTGTATGAGATAGTGAAGCGTGTAGAAAAGACTACTTATGAATTGGACCTTTCGTCAAAGTTAGTTGCGTTTCACCCAGTATTCCATTTTTTGATACTTAAGAAGTGCATTAGAGATCCATACTTAGTAGTTCCCCTAGATAGTATTGGGGGCAAGGATAATTTGTTGTATAAGGAGATTCCTGTGGAGATACTTGATAGGCAGGTTTGAAGGCTAAGGAATAAAGAAGTAGCATCAACAAAGTTTCTCAGGAGAAACTAATTGGTTGAAGAGACCCCTTGGGAAGCTAAAGAAGACATGATGACCAAGTACCCTCATCTTTTTTCTCTCAACTCACTCCTTACTGAAGGTAAATAGTTAGTTTCAAACGAAACTCTTTCTCTTTAAGTTTTTTTAAGTATTATTAAGCTATATCTTATGTTGTGAGTAGTTGGATACTTGTGATAAGCTATCAGTTTGGTCGTCGCCGATAGACAGAGAATTATTCTAAAGTGGAAGTTGTGATGACATTTTGTGCTAAGCTGTCAAGGGTCTGATAAGTTATCAAGAATGTCATCAGCCTAAGGCAGCCAAGGAGAACTGAAGCAAAGCCTTGACGACATTTTGTGATAGGCCGTCACTTTGCTGATAAGTTATCAAGTTTGTCATCAGCCACAAGAAGGAAGAGCCAAAACTGAAGAAGAAGCTGACGACATTTGTAATAAGTCATCAGCTTCCTCATAAGCTATCACAAATGTCATCGGCTAACCTAAAAGATTTTTTACTTTTATTAATTTGTTTCCATATTTAGGGTAAACTATTTAAAAGCTTTGTTTTAGGGTTTTCTAGATATTATTATTATTATTATTATTCCGCACAAGGTCGAAACCTTGAGTTTTTGATAACATATTTTGATATTTTCTATCTTTACTTCTTGACTTCAACAACATAACTATTTTTGAGAAATTATTATCAGTATTTTGAGAGTTTTCCTTTGTGATCTAATCTGCAATTCACTAGTTATTATTCATCTCTATAAGTTTATCTTTCAAATCATGAATTCAATTATATGTTTTGTTCGTTATATAATGAGTGGCTAAACTCTATTAAACTGAGTTATGGGATCTAGGGTTAGGTCTTGATGAGGTGCTAAGTATTCAAGATTCAAAAGGTGGCAGGATTTCTTGATAATTCTAAAGTTTTAATTTACGTCTATTAGTTGCAACTAGTAGACACACCTGCTTTGATTTGCTTGAGAAATAAATCAAATATAGTAGGAAATAAATTATCAACAGGGACTCGAAAATACTTCGTTTAATAATCAGCGTTTTTACAAGGTTGGTTAACCTGAGGTAAAATCTAGGCAGTAAATAGAAATTCCCTAGGTCCGAGAGGATTAGGGAATTAAAAGCTTAAGCAGGTCAAGAGACAGTTAAGCATAACATCGATAAAGATAGCTTGTTATCCTACCCACCGTGAGAATCTTGAACCACTTTTAGCATCTGCCATGAACCGAAAGCCCTAGTGAACATAATTCTCGCTATTTCATATACTCTTGATTTACAAACACCAAAAGTAAAGTGATAAACAATAACTTGTTAAACCTAAACCCTCCATTTCAGGAAACATTAAACTATCAGTGGATTAAATCGCAAACAACTTGAGTTCACACATATTCCCTATGGGATTCAACCCCAACCTAGTTGGATTTTAAATTGACAGCGATCGCTTACACCTATTCAAGAGTGTAATTTGAGCGTTATCAAAAATGGCGTCATTGTCAGGGAATACGTTTGTAAGATAAAGTTTGTATGTGCTAATTGACTGTTAGTTAAGTTTCCTAAATTTACGTTTATTTGTTGTTTTTGTTTATTTGCAGGATTTTATAGTGTATGCCAAGCACCAGAAGTTCTGGAGAAACATTATTAGCACTAAATCTAGAATCACAACAAATAGGAAGAATGGCAGAACAGCAAGAGGCTGACAGACTGGCAACCTTATCTAGAGCTCAGGTGAATGTGAAAAATATCGGGCAACATGCACGATCTCCAAACCCTGAGGATGAAGATTTAGGGGATGAAGAGTTATTGAACCCTGGTAACCCAAGGCATGCAGAGCTGATAGATGCACAAGTACCAAGTAATGTTAACAGGAACCATCCGCTCCAAAGAAGACAAGAGTACCAGTCAGTCCAGTATGATCTGAATAATGATGATGATGGCATGGATGGGGCAGGTGCAATAGGTGCAATTATTCCTCCACCATTGGCACCTGGATCCAAGTTCAACATTATGAGTACTATAATCCTCAATCTGAAGAGGTTGTTTGGTGGCCTTCCTGGGGATGATCCGAACCTTTATCTGGTGAATTTTGTCACCATTTGTAAATCTTTTGATAACCCAGGAGTGGGCCATAATGTTATCCAGTATAGGTTGTTCCCATTTTCTTTGTCAGGGGAGGCAACACAGTGGCTGAATAAGCTTACACCTGATTCCATCACCCACTGGATGCAATTGAAAGAAGCATTCCTAGAATGGTTTTTTCCACCCTCTAGGAGGGTACAGTTGAGGGATAAAATCAGCAATTTTAGACAGCTCCCTATTGAAGCTTTGCATGAGGCTTGGGAAAGATTCAAGAAGAAGCTAACATAGTGTCCAAACCACAATATGTTTGACCTACCCTTGATGGAGACTTTATATAGGGCCCTCAGCTCTGTAACAAAGTTGATTGTAGATAATGTTCCTGGTGGGTCGTTTGTTGATCTGTCTTTTCAAGATGCCTCAGATATGCTAAATAGAATGACCAAATAGAGTCGGGCCTGGCATACCAAGGAGTTTGTGGTAGTAAGCCCCACTATTTCTGTTGGTATGTCTACTGTATAATACAGGAGAGATGAGGAGTGGGATCAAGACATGGCCCATCTAAAAACTCAGATGGACTTGCTCACCAAGCACTTATTGTCAGGAAGACTAAGAAATTGAAAGTTGTAACGTCTTAAGATCGAGCGGATGTGGATCCTGAAGAAGAGACAAATTGTGTTAATACTCAGGGGGTTTCTAAGGAAATAGCCAAGGGAATCAAGGTTGGAACGTTTATGACAAGCCTGTTTACAAAGATAAGGAGCAAGGAAACTGGAGAAGCAATAATGACAGGAGTGGTTTATATGTTCCTCCTAGAAATTGGGAAGCTGCTGCAACTAGCTCTTGAAAAATGTCCATGGAGGACATGATAAAGAAATTGTTTAAGGGAGTTGAGGCCACCAACTCTGGTGTAACCACCATGAAGACCGATCTGACATCTATCAGTCAGTTGGTGCACTCACAGTCCACTGCCATCAAATAGCAGGAGCAGCAGATAATCCAACTTTCTACTACATTCAACCAGAGAAAGAGCGGAACGTTACCAATTGATATAGTTCAGAATCCACAGAATGATGGCTCATGTATGGTGATTACCACTAGGAGTGGTAAGATATTACCTGGCCCTTGTATGGGCAAATCTATAGAAGATAAGGTAGTTATTGATGAATTCAAAGAAAGCAATCAAGTAAAGTTTGAGAAGCTGGATAGTTATATTGATGCTTCAGAGAAGGAAAGATAGAAGGAAAAGGAAGTGGTGTTGAAACCTATCCCAAGACCATCACCTCCCTTTTCTCAACAATTGAAGAAGAAGGCTGATGATGAAAAATTTTAAAAATTCATGGCAATGCTCAAGCTATTGACAATAAATGTGCCTTTGGTTGAGTAACTTGAGAAAATGTCAGGACACACAAAGTTCATGAAAGACCTTGTGACCAAGAAATAGAAGGTTAGATATGAGCCAAAGAACAATCTTCTCTATTGTGGCCCTATCTCTACAAGGTCTTTAGTGCAGAAAAAGGCAGACCCAGGAGCGTTTACCATTTTGTGTACTATTGGTTCCCTGAAATTCACCAAAGGATTATGTGATCTGGGAGCCAGTATAAACCTAATGCCACATGTTGTGAACAATAAACTGGGTTTAGGGAATTCTACCCTAACAAATATACAGTTGGTAATGGAAGATAGGTAAGTGAAGCAGCTGTGGGAATGTTATATGATGTTTTAGTAAAGGTAGCCGATTTTATTCTTCCTGTTGATTTTGTAGTCCTAGATTGATAGGTGGACTTTGAAGTGCCCATCATCTTGGGTAAAACATTCCTTGCAATCGGGAGAGTAATCGTAGACATGGAGCTGAATGAGTTGAAGTTTGGGCTAAATAATAAAGAAGCACGCTTCGAGATAGACTCATCTATGACTCAGAAAAAAGAGATAGTTCTTTTCTCAGTCGTTGATATATTCTATGAAGATGATAAAGGGGTATCAATAGGTTGTCTTAGCGAAGTCTGAGCAGTCAAGATAACTAATTCGTGCCACGACAGTAAATCAGGCGATGTTAGAAGGCAACGTAAAATTTTATATACCAGTAAAGTATTTATTTTAATAGTTAGCATTTAGTCCACAGAAGTGGAAAACTAATGAAATCAGCAGAAAAGGTCCTGACAGCATTTATGATAAGCCGTCAAAACTGTGAAAATCTATCAGAATTATCATCAGAGAGGCCAATTTTGAATTGAAGTTCTGTTAACGCTGACAACATCCATGGTAGGTTGTCACACCTGTGACAAACCATCATAAGATGTCATCAGAAAGTAACTTAACAACTAAATCTGGGCCAATTATAAAGATCTGACGTGGGCCCAGTCAAACCTTTCCACCTTCCCACTTGTTTCTACTTCCTTTTAAGTTAATTCCCTTCAATATTTAGAGTATTTTATTTCCTTATTTGCAATTAAAATCAAGAATTTCTTCCTACTTCCTCTTGTGCGTGTAATCACATTGAAGGCTCCCATTAGGTATGCTCTAAATTTGACTATTCTTTTCAAGTGGTAAGGGATAGATTGATGACAACTACGTTCCCAAGAGAATTTAACCTAGTTCAACCTAAAATGGGGCTAAAATTCAGAACTAGGGTTTGTTGTGCAAGCCTAAGGCTTAAAATTCAGTTCATAAATCAGAACTCGAGTGGATTTTGAAAAATAATGGGACCAAAAATTAAGTTAAAACCAAAAGTGGGGTTCTGAAAAGAGCTGACAACATTTATGATAATCTATCACAACTGTGATGGCTTATCAGAAATGTCGTTAAAGGCTACTAAGAATAAAGTGAGTTCTATTTAGAGCTAACGACATTTGTGATAGGCTATCACATTTGTGATGGCTCATCAAAAATATCATCAGAAGTTGAGAAAGTTCGCAAGTTCTATCTTAGGCTAACGACAATTGTGGATAATCTATCATAGTCGTGGTGTCTTATCAAGAAATGTCGCCATACCTGGAACCTGAAGCATGAATAGGCCTTTTTAAAGGATGTGAAGCTTAAATGATTAATGTGATTGTGTTTAGGATCTTGAGGATTGAATAATGGTTTTTCTATTGCTACAGGAACCCTATGATGTCAACAAAAGAAAAGATCCCAATGCTTACAAAGAAGGAACAATAGAAAAGTGTACGCTGGAAACTCATCGATGAGGAGTCTGATTATAAAGAGGAAGAACCTATACTCAAGAAGAGAAAAAAAAATCCCTAACCAGCCTCTACCACCCCTACTATTTGAGGTAGAGGATAGTAAGGATACTAAAATAACAACTGCTTCTAAGCAGGAGGCATCTGAATATTCTGAATATGAGCAGCATAAGTCTGAACACGCTGAATCTGAAGAGGAAGAACATGAAGGGTTTGAGGAGCTTGAGTCTGAGGGAAAATTATTTGAATCCCCTTCCACTAAACAACAAGATGATAAGAATTCTACAATTTGGGGAAAACTTATTAAATATAAGAACCCTAAGGTTTGAGACAATACTAAATGGTGAATTCCCAAGCCAGAGGGTATCTTCACTGCTGGGCTCTACAGAACTGATAGAAGAAGGACTAAAAGGCTGATTCAGGAAGAAAAGGGGATTATCACCAAAGGTCTGTGTAGGTATCCTGAAGTGGAACAGAAGCTCCATGAGTACGTCTTGGGATAGACTACAAAAAGGGGAAGCTCATTTTTCCCTGCACTGGTTTGAGAGTTTTATGCGTACTACCAGGCTCAGTTGGAAAACATATCTAGGTTAGGAGAAAGAGTTGCAGGCCAGCCCCTGTTGGATAGAGTTCAGGTAAGGGGCGTAAGGGTTGATATCTCAATCAAAACCATCAACAGGTTCTTACATGGCCCCAACTTCACTCCTCAGGCCACTTCACCATCAGTCTATGCTTAGATTAAGAATCGGGCAAATCAATGTCCATGGTTGGCCAAAATCATAGCCAAAAGGAAACTAGCATGGGTGACCAACCCAAATAAGAGAATCTACAAGTCCTTTTTGCCTAAAGATGTAAAGTTTTAGTGGGGTATAGTGCGTATCTAGCTGATGCCTACTGTTGGAGACAACATTCTGGGTGACGGTTGAGCTATCCTAGTATCAATCATGGTGTAGAAGCTCCCTCTTAATTTTTGGGAAATCATTGCTGATGAGATGAAGATTAGAATGGCAAGAACCGATACTACTTATCCTTTCCCTTGTCTTATCACAGAGTTGTGCTGAGCTGCTAATATGCTAGAGATTGTAGCGGTTGATGATGACATTCCTTCCTGAAAGACCCACAATCCCATACGGTATGAGAAAATCAGCCAGGACTGAGACTTTATAGAGGTGTAGAGGTAGCAGCAGATACTCCAGTTAAAGATACCAATTCAACACCTAATGTGGAAGTGAAAAATTCAGATACTACGCAGCCAACTTTTTCAGCACGAGCAAGTTCAGTGCCTGAGAATGAACCCAATCTCTCAGCTCCTACAGCATCAGCAAGATTTGTATTTCATCCAAGAGATATCAGAAAATTGGCCAAACAAGACAAATAGTGTGAGGCACAGCTATATGCTTTTGCCAAACAGTTTATTGCTTCAGTAGATAAGAGAATCAAGGTTGTCCTTAAACCTTTTCTGACTTTGCCTTGACGGGTTCCAGATTTGGAAAACCGATTTGATGCACGGGCAATAGAAATATCAGAGGATAATCTTGCTAAATTCAGAGCGACCTTGAACAAGGTAAAGGCAGATATTGAGTGTTGCAGTAGCACTAATATAAGGTGTTGATAGATCTAGTTATGTATGAATCTGAGATATAAATTCCAATGCTTGACCTCACTGGAGATTCACCAAAGAAAAAGAAGAGGAATGGGAAGTAGAAGGGCAAAGATTAGAGAGAAGATCCTGACTGCAAGAAAAAAAAAATGAGTGAAAAAAGGCAAAAAAGAAGGCTGAAAAAGAGGAGTTGAAGAAAGCAAGAATGGAGTCCCTAGTGAACAATGAGAGATGGGATTAGGCTTTGAAAGCTAGGGCTCCAGGTGCCTCATCTAGCAGACCCCTACCACTATAAGTCTAGAAGCTCCCAATGGAGAGAATGTAGCAGATGATGCTGCAGCATGGTCAGAAATCCATGAACCTCGGGATTGATCCATTCCAGGTATACTCTAACCCTTAGTTTAGATTTATTTATATTTTTAATCCGAGAGTGAACATAGGGTAGGATGTTGTTGTAATAATTTTTGGTAGATAACTAGGAGTAATGAAGGTACATGAGGCAGTTAGCTTGTTTTATGACTTTTAAACACCTCTCCATTGATCTGAGTTTATAACTATGTGAATTACATTCATCTGTGACTATGGTGCATCTTTTTGTGGCATTAGTCTGGTGACTTGATGATTTTTTCTGACAAATTGCATGAATTGGATAAGTAGTAATATGCGATGTACTTGTATGCCATGTGTGTGTGAGGTCTTACTTAGCTCCTGCTGTGTATTGAATCTAGAACTTGCCCTGTTAGTCCTGCCTAGGTCTTAAGATAGGGGTTAGGAAAGGATCATAGGTCATATTTTATTGTAACCCACTTTTAGCCTAAATGACCTTCCAATGTGAATAATATCCCTTGATCCCTGATTTAAGCCTATATGCCTATTTATTTCTGTGAAACCTCTCACCTTCTTGTTTAGCTCACAATGAACTTATTTTGGCCCTGGTCCTCTTTGGACACTATGCACCTTGACTTAGGCAAATAGCCTAAGTTGAGGGTGGCTATCATAGGGGTGCGTGATAGAAAATGAGCATAAAGAGAGGTAGAATAAGAGAAAATAATAAAAAGTTTGGAATGGTGAAAAGGGAATAAGAAAAGCGAAAGCTGCATTAAATATGATAAATAGATAATATGATGATTGAGAAGACCGCATCCATCTTGAGCATGTGTTATCAATAAAAAAAGAGAAAGAAAAGGAGGTTGAGAAGTGAAACCCTAAGAGTTTAGTGTAGTGTCAAGGAGGCATAGTCACTCTAAAATATCCATGAATATCATACCAGCCCCTAGCCTACATTACAAGACTAAGAAAAGCCCTAAAGTGATCCCAACTGACCTACCTAAAGATTTGGGTACTAACTATAAGTGCAAGCCTATTGCATTTGACATGTAGTGTTTGGAACTTCATTTTGAGAGTGAGACTTGTGATTATCCCTATGTTTATGTATGTGATTTATGATATGAGTGAAAAAGGGATTTCTTTATTGTGAGGGCACATTGGGTATATTGTTAAGTCACTGACTTATCCAGATAGTGTCATCTTGGTATGGCATGATTTTCACTGCTGAATTTTTGTCTTATCTAGATGCTTGTGAGTTGCATGGTTGTTCTTCAAAACATCAATAGTGAGTTTTAAATTGACTGACCTAGGATAAGGTGAAATTATTCTAAACTAATATGAGTAGTTAGCTGCCAAATTGTACTTTGTATTCTCTTAGTTATGTTTTGGTTGCTTGAGGACAAGCAATTGTTACAAGTTTAAGGTGTTGATGTGTGAGCATATGCTAACATTTTTGTGGATTTTAACTCTAAATAATTGAAAGGTCTTAAACAACTTTAGTTATTTTTGATTAGTTTATGTTTGATTATGCAATTTAAGCTGATATGATAGAGAACCAACATGAAATAAAGCAAAGAAGTTAAAATATGAAGAAATCTGAAGACAAGTACGGCTGACGACATTTGTGATAAGAAGTCAGCCTTGTGATAAGATATAGGGTTGGTCATCATCGGTAGATAGAGAATTAGCCTAAAGTGGAATTTGTGATGTTATTTTGTGATAAGCCGTCAAGGGTCTGATAAGTTATCAAGAATGTCATCAGCCTAAGGTAGCCAAGGAGAATAGAAGCAAAGCCTTGATGACATTTTGTGATAGGCTGCCATGTAGCTGAGAGGTTATCAAGTTTATCATCACCTTAAAGCAGGAAGAGCAAAAACTGAAGAAGAAACTGATGACATTTGTGATAAGTCGTCAGCTTTCTGATAAGCTATCACAAATGTCATCGGCTAATCTGAAGGATTTCTGATTTTTATTTATTTGTTTCCTTATTTAGGGTAAACTATTTAAGAGCTTTGTTTTAGGGTTTTCTAGATTATGATTATTATTATTATTTCGACACAAGGTCGACACCTTGAGTTTTGGATAGCATATTTTGATATTTTCTATCTTGACTTTAACAACACAACTATTTTTAAAAGATTATTATCAGTATTTTGGGATTTTTCCTTTGTGATCTAATCTGCGATACACTAGTTATTATTCATCTCTATAAGTTTATCTTTCAAATCATGAATTCAATTATGAGTTTCATTCGTTACATAATGAGTGGATAAACTCCATTAAACTGAGTTATGGGATCTAGGGTTAGGTCTTGATGAGGTGCTAAGTATTCAAGATTCAAAAGGTGGTAGGATTTATTGATAATTCTAAAGTTTTTAATTAATGTCTGTTGGTTACAAATAGTAGACATACCTGCTTTGATTTGCTTGAGAAAGAAATCAAATATAGTAGGAAGTGAATTATCAATAGGGACTCGAAAATACTTTGTTTAATAATCAGCGTTATAACAAGGTTGGTTAACCTGAGGTAAAATCTGGGAAATAAATAGAAATTCCCTAAGTCCGAGAGGATTAGGGAATTAAACGCTTAAGTAGGTCGAGAGATAGTTAAGCATAACATCGATAAAGATAGCTTGTTATCCTACCCACTGAGAGAATCTTGAAAACCTTTTAGCATCTGTCATATACCAGAAGCCCTAGTGAACATAATTCTGGTTATTTCATAAACTCTTAATTTGAGTGTAATTTGAGCGTTATCAAAAATAGCGTCGTTGTCGGAGAATACAATTGTAAGGTGAAGTTTGTATGCGCTAATTGACTGTTAGTTAAGTTTCCTAGATTTACATTTTCTTGTTGTTTTTGTTTATTTGTAGGATTTTATAGTGTATGCCAAGCACCAAAATTTAAGGAGAAACATTATTAGCACTAAATTTGAAACCACAACGAACAGGAAGAATGACAAAACAGCAAGAGGCTAGCAGACTGGCAACCTTAGCTAGAGCTCAGGTGAATGTGCAAAATATTGGGAAACATGCACGATATCCAAATCCTGAGGATGAAGATTTGGGGGACGAGGAGTTATTGAACCCTGGTAACCCAAAGCATACAGAGTAGATAGCTGCACAAGAGCCACGTAATATTAACTGAAATCGTCCGTTCCAAAGAAGAGAAGAGTACCAGCCAGTCCAGCATGATCTGTATGATAATGATGATGGCATAGACGGGGAAGGTCCAACGGGTGCAATTATTCCTCCACCATTGGCACCTGCAGCAAAGTTCAACATTACGAGTACTATGATCTAACTCTTCAATCTAAAGGGGTTGTTTGGTGGCCTTCCTGAGGATGATACAAACCTATATCTGGTGAATTTTGTCACCATTTGCAAATCTTTTGATAACCCAGGAGTAGGCCAGAACGCTATTCGATTGAGGTTGTTCCCATTTTCTCTATCTTGGGAGGCAACATTATGGCTGAATATGCTTACACCTGATTCCATCACCCACTAGAGGCAATTAAAAAAATATTCCTAGAATGGTTTTTTCCACCCTCCAGGAGGTTACAGTTGAGGGACAAAATCAGTAATTTTAGACAGCTCCCTACTGAAGCTTTGCATGAGACTTAGGAGAGATTCAAGAAGAAGATAAAATAGTGTCCGAACCATAATATGATGGACCTACCCTTGATGGAGACCTTATACAGGGCCCTCAACTCTATAACAAAGTCTATTGTAGATAATGCTGCTAGTGGGTTATTTGTTGATCTGTCTTTTCAAGATGCCTCAGATATGCTAAATAGAATGATCTAACAGAGTTGGGCTTGGAATACTAGGGAGTCTGTGGTAGCAAGCCCTACTATTTTAGTTGGTATGTCTGCTGAACAATGTAGGAGAGATGAGAAACGGGATCAAGACATGGCCCTTCTAAAAACTCAGATAGACTTGTTCACCAAGCACTTATTATCAGGGAAGACTGTGAAAGTAAAAGTTGTAACGTCTCAAGACTGAGTACATATGGATCCTAGAGAAGAGGAAAATTATGCTAATAATCAAGGGGTTTCCAAGGAAATCAAGGTCGGAACATTTATGACAAGCCTGGTCACAAAGATAGGGAGCAAGGAAACTGGAGAATCAATAATGATAGAAGTGGTTTATCTGTTCCATCTAGAAATTGGGAAACTGCTGCAACTAGCTTTGGAAAGATGTCCATGGAGGACATGATGGAGAAATTGTTTAAGGGAGTTGAGGCCACCAACTCTGGTGTAACCACCATGAAGACCGATCTGACATCTATTAGTCAGTTGGTTCACTCACACTCCACTGCCATCAAATAGTTGGATCAGCAGATAAGCCAACTTTCTACTGCATTCAACTAGAGAAAGAGTGAAACGTTACCAAGTGATACAATTCAAAATCTGCAGAATGATGGCTCATGTATGGAGATTACCACTAGGAGTGGTGAAATATTACCTAGCCCTTCTATGGTGAAATCTATATATTGTGAGGTAGTTGTTGATGAATTGGAAGAAAGTAATCCAGTGGAGTTTGAGAAGCTGGATATTTCTCTTGATGCTTCAGAGAATTCAAGAGAGAAGAAAGAGGAAGTGCTGTTGAAAACTATCCCAAGACCACCACCTCTCTTTCCTCAATGATTGAAAAAACAAGGATGATATACAAAATTCAGCAAATTCCTAGCAATGCTCAAGAAATTGACAATAAATATGCCTATGGTTGAGGCACTTGAGCAAATTCCAGGATACACAAAGCTCATGAAAGACCTTGTGACCAAGAAACGGAAGGTTAGCTATGAGCCAGAGAACAATCTTCTCCATTATGGCTCTATCTCTACAAGGTCTTTAGTGCAAAAATAGGTAGAACCAGGAGCGTTTACCATTCTATGTACTATTAGTTCCCTGAAATTCACCCAAGCATTATGCGATCTGGGAGCCAGTATAAACCTAATTCCACTTGCTATGTACAAGAAATTGGGTTTGGGGAATCCTACCCCAATAAATATGTGGTTGGTGATAGAGGACAGGTCTGTGAAGCATTCTGTGGGCATATTACACACTGTTTTAGTAAATGCAGCCGATTCTATTTTACCTGCTAATTTTGTAGTCCTAGATTGCTAGGTGGACTTTGAAGTGCCCATCATCTTGGGTAGACTATTCCTTACAACCGAGATAGTGATCACAGATATGGAGCTGAATGAGTTAAAGTTTAGGCTAAATGATAAAGAAGCATGCTTCAAGATACACTCATCCATGACTCAGCAAAAAGAGATGGGTGTTTTCTCAATCGTTAATGTATGAAGATGATAAAGGGGTATCAATAGGTTGTCTTGGCGAAGTCTGAGTAGTCAAGATAACCAGGTCGTGCCGTGACAGTAAATAAGGCGATGTTGGGAGGCAACCCAAAATTTTATATTCTAGTAAAGTGTTTATTTTTGTAGTTAAGATTTCGTACATAGAAGGTGGAAAACTGATGAAATCAGTAGAAATGATTCTAACAGCATTTATGATAAGTCATCAAAACTGTGATAAGCTATCAGAATTGTCATCACAGAGGACAATTTTGAATTAAAGTTCTATAAAGGCTAACGACATTCGTGATAGGTTGTCACACCTTTGACAAGCCATCATAATATGTCATTAGAAAGCAACTTAACAACCAAATCTGGGCCAATTATAAAGATCCGACCCGAGCCAAGTCAAACCTTTCCACCTTTCTGCTTGTTTTTACTTCCTTTTAAGTTAATTCCCTTCAATATTTGGAGTATTTTATTTCCTTATTCAAAAAAATTTCCAAGTAAAATGAAAAGCAAATTTCCTTGTGTGTGGATTTGGAATTAAAAACAAAAATGTCTTCCTACTTCCTCTTGTGCGTGTAATCACATTGAAGGTTCCCATTAGGTATTCTCTAAATTTGAATTTTCTTTTTAAGCTATAAGGGATAGATTAATGACAACCTAAGTTCCCAAGAGACTTGAACCAAGTTCAACTGGAAAAGGGGTTGAAATTCGAATCTAGGGTTTGCTGTGCAAGCCTAAGGCTTAAAATTCAGCTCACAAATCAGAACTCGAGTTGATTTTGGCAAATAATAGGACCAAAAATTGAGTTAAAATCAAAAGTGGGGTTCTGATAAGAGCTGACGATATTCATAATAATCTATCACAACTATGATGGCTTATCATAAATATCGTTAAAGGCTACTAAGAATGAAGTGAGTTCTGTTTAGAGCTGACAACATTGATGATAGGCTATCACATTTGTGATGTCTTATTAGAAATGTCGTCAGAAGTTGATAAATTCACAGGTTCTGTCTAAGGCTAACGACAATTATGATAAGCTATCACAGTCATGATGGATTATCAAGAAATATTGTCACACCTGGAAACTGAAGCATGAATGAGCCTTTTCTAAGGATGTAAAGGTTAAATAATTAATGTGTTTGTGTTTAGGATCTTGATGATTGATTAATGGTTTTTCTATTACTACAGGAACCCTAAAATGCTACCCAAAGAAAAGAGCCCCATGCTTACAAAGAAGGAACAACAGAAAAGTGTACGTCGAAAACTCATCGATGAGGAGTCTGATTATGAAGAGGAAGAACCTATGCTCAGGAAGAGAAAGAAGAAGCAAAGCCCTAACCATCCTCCACCACCCCCACTAGTTGAGGTAGAGGATAGTGAGGACACCAAAATAATAACTGCTTCTAAGGAGAAGGCATCTAAATATTCTGAACATGAGCAGTATGAGTCTAAACATGCTGAATCTAAAGAGGAAGAACATGAAGGGTCTGAGGAGATTGAGTCTTAGGGAATAGAATCTGAATCCCCTTCCACTAAACAACAAGATTATGTGAAGTCCCCAATTTAGGGAACACTTATCAAATGTAAGAACCTTGAAGTTTGAGACAATGCTAGATGGAAAATTCCTAAGGTAGAGGGCATCTTCACTGTTGGGCTCTGCAGAACTGATAAAAAAAGGACTAAAAGGCTGATTCAGGAAGAAAAGAAGATTATCACCAAAGTTCTGCGTAGGTATCCTAAAGTGGAACAGAAGTTCCAAGAGTACGGCTTGGGATGGAATATAAAAGGGGGAAGCTCATTTTGCCCTGCATTAGTCTGAGAGTTTTATGCAAACTATCAGGCTCAGTTGGAAAACATGTGTAGGTCATGAGAAAGAGTTGAAGACCAGCCCCTGTTTGATAGAGTTCAGGTAAGGGCATAAGGGTTGATATCCCAATCAGAACCATCAACAGGCTCTTGCATGGCCCCAACTTCACTCCTCAGGCTACTTCACCATCAGCCTATGCTCAAATTAAGAATCGGGCAAATCAACGTCCATGGTTGGCCAACATCATAGCCGAAAGGGAACCAGCATGGGTGACCAACACAAATAAGAGAATCTATAAGTCCTCTTTACCTCAAGAGGTAAAGTTTTGGTGGGGTGTAGTGCGTATCTGGCTGATGCCTACTGTTGAAGACAACATTCTAGGTGACGATCAAGCTATCCTAATAGCAAGACTGCTATAAAAGCTCCCCCTTAATTTTTGGGAAATCATTGCTGATGAGATGAAGATTAGAATGTCAAGAATCGACACTACTTATCCTTTTCCTTGTCTTATCAAAGAGTTGTGCCGAGCTGCTAATGTTTCAAAGATTGTAAGGGTTGATGATGACATTCCTTCCTGAAAGATCAACAATCCCAAACAGTATGATGAAAATCAGCCAAGACTGAAACTTGATAGAAGTGTAGAAGTAGCAGCATACCCTCCAGTTATAGATGTCGATTCAACACCTAATATGGAAGTACAAGATTCAAAAACTGTGCAGCCAACTTATTCAGTACAAACAGGTTCAGTGCCTGAGAATGAACCGAATCTCTCAGCTCCTATAGCATCAGCAAGATTTGCATTTCATCTAAGCAATATCTGAAAAGTGGTCAAACAATATAAATGGTGTGAAACACAGCTACATGCTTTAGCCAATAGTTTGCCACTTTATTAGACAAGAGAATCAAGGTGGCCCTTGAGCCTTTTGTGACTTTGCCTGGATGGGTTGCAGATTTGGAGAACCGATTTGATGCACGGGTAAAAGAAATTTCAGGGGTTGATCTTGCTAAATTTAGAGCAGCCTTGAACAAGGTAAAGTCAGATATTGGGTATTGCACCAGCACCAATTTATAGTGCCGACAAATCCGGCTATGCATGAATCTGAGGAAGAAATTCCAATGCTTGACCTCGTTGGAGATTCACCAAAAAAAAAAAGAAGGAGAAGCAAAAGGGCAAATATAAGAGAGAAGATCCTGACAGCGAGGAAGAAAGAAGAGTTAAAAAAACGTGAAAAAAAGGCCAAAAAATTAGAGTTGAAAAAAGTAAGAATGGAGTCCCTAGCAGACAATGAGAGATGGGATTAAGCTTTGAAAGCCAGCGCTGCAGGTGTCTCATCTAGAAGACCCCCTACCACTGCAAGGCCAAAAGCTCCCAATGGAAAGAAGGTAGCAGATGATACAGCAGCAGGGTTAAAAACCCATGAACCTCGGGATTGATCCATTCCAGGTATATTCTAACCCTTAGTTTAACTTTATTTTAAATTTTAAGTTGAGGGTGTAGGGTAGGATGTTGTTGTAACAATTTTTTGTAGATAATTAGGAGTAATACAGGTACTTGAGGCAATTATCTTATTTTGTGACTTTTGAACACCTTTCCATTGATCTGAGTTTATAACTATGTGAATTGCATTCATCTGTAACTGCAGTGCATCTTTTTGTGGTATTAGTCTGGTGACTTGATGATTTTTTCTAAACAAATTGCATGAATTACATTAGTAGTGATATGTGATGTACCTGTGTGCCATGTGTATGTGAGGTATTACTCAATGCCTGTTATGTGCTGAATCTAGAACTTGCCCTGTTAGTTCTGCCTACGTTACAGAATAGGGGTTAGGAAAGGATCATAGGCCATTTTTTATTGTAACCCACTTTCAGCTTAAATGACCTTCCTAATGTGAATAATATCCCTTGATCCCTGATTTGAACCTATATTCCTATTTCTTTCAGTGAAACCTCTCACATTTATGTTTACCTTAGAATGAACCTGTTTTAGCCCTGGTCCTCCTTAGATACTATGCACCTTGACTTAGGGAAATAACCTAAGTAGAGGGTGGCTGTCATAGGGGTGCATGACTCAATATGAGCATGAATAAAGGTAGAATAAAAGAAAATAATAAAAAGTTGAGTGAGGTAAAAAAGGAATAAGAAAAGAGAAAGCTGTGTTGAAGATAATAAGAAGATAATATGATGATTGAAAAGATTGCATCCATCTTGAGCATGTGTGATCAATAAAAGAAGAGGAAGAAAAGAAGGTTGAGAATTGAAACCCTAAGAGTTTAGTGTAGTGTCGAGGAGGCATAGTCACTCTAAAATATCCATAAATATCATACCAGCCCCTAGCCTATATTACAAGCCTAAGAAAAGCCCTAAAGTGATCCTAACCTACCTAAAGATTTGGGTACTGACTATAAGGGCAAGCCTATGGCATTTGACATGTAGTGTTTGGAACTTCATTCTGAGAGTGAGACTTGTGATTATCCCTATGTTTATGTATGTGAATTTGATATGAATGAAAAAGGGATTTCTTTATTGTGAGGGCACATTAGGTATGTTGCTAAGTACTGACTTGTTTAGATAGTGTGATCTTGGTATGGCATGATTGTTACTGCTATATTTTTGCCGTATCTTGATGCTTATGAGTTGCATGGTGGTTCTTCAAAACATCAACAGTGAGTTTTAAATTGACTGACCTTGGATAAGGTGAAATTATTCAAAACTAATATGAGTAGTTAGATTCTAAATTGTAATTTGTATTCTCTTGGTTATGTTTTGGTTGCTTGAGGACAAGTAATTGTTTTACATTGAGGGTGTTGATGTATGAGCATATGCTAACATATTTTTGGCTTTTAACTCTAAATAATTGCAAGGTCTTGAGCAACTTTAGTTATTTTTGATTATTTTATGTTTGATTTTGCAGTTTAAACTGATGTGATAGAGAACCAACATGAAATGAAGCAAAGAAGTTGAAATTTGAAGAAATCTAAAGTCAAGTGTGGCTGACGACATTTGTGATAAGTCGTCAGCCTGTGATAAGCTATCAGGTTGGTCTTCATCAGTAGACAGAGAATTGCCATAAAGTGGAAGTTATGATGACATTTTGTGATATGTAATCAAGGGTTCGATAAGTTATCAAGAATGTCGTCAGCCTAAGGCATCCAAGGAGAACTGAAGCAAAGCCTTGACAACATTTTGTGACAGTCCATCACGTAGCTAATAGGTTATCAAGTTTGTCATCAGCCTTAAGTAGGAAGAGCCAAAACTGAAGAAGAAGCTGACGACATTTGTGATAAGTCGTCAGCTTCCTGATAAGCTATCACAAATATCATCGGCTAATCTGAAGGATTTCTGATTTTTATTTATTTGTTTCCTTATTTAGGGTAAACTATTTAAAAGCTTTGTTTTAGGGTTTTCTAGATATTATGATTATTATTATTATTCCGCACAAGATCGACACCTTGAGTTTTGGATAGAATATTTTGATATTTTCTATCTTGACTTTAACAACACAACTATTTTTGAAAGATTATTATCAGTATTTTTGGATTTTTTCTTTGTGATCTAATCTGCGATACACTAGTTATTATTTATCTCTGTAAGCTTATCTTTCAAATCATGAATTCAATTATGTGTTTCGTTCGTTACATCATGAGTGGCTAAACTCCATTAAACTGAGTTATGGGATCTAGGGTTAGGTCTTAATGAGGTGCTAAGTATTCAAGATTCAAAAGGTGGTAGGATTTCCTGATAATTCTAAAGTTTTAATTAATTTCTGTTGGTTGCAAATAGTAGACACACCTACTTTGATTTTCTTGAGAAAGAAATCAAATATAATAGGAATTGAATTATCAATAGGGACTCGAAAATACTTCATTTAATAATCAGCGTTGTAACAAGGTTGGTTAACCTGAGGGAAAATCTGGGCTGTAAATAGAAATTCCCTAAGTCCAAGAGGATTAGGGAATTAAATGTTTAAGTAGGTCAAGAGACAGTTAATCATAACATTGATAAAGATAGCTTATTACCCTACCCACCATGAGAATCTTGAACCACTTTTAGCATCTGTCATGTACCGGAAGCCCTAGTGAACATAATTCTGGTTATTTCATAAACTCTTGATTTACAAACACCAAAAGTAAAGTGACAAACAACAACTTGTTAAACCTAAACCCCTCATTTCAGGAAATATTAAACTATCAGTGGATTAAATCGCAAACAACTTGAGTTCACACTATATTCCCCGTGGGATTCTACCCCAACCTAGTTGGGTTTTATATTGACAACGATCACTTACACCCATTCAAGATTGTAATTTAAGCGTTATCAAATACACCTAAACATGTTGTCTCCACTAGGAACAAGACTCCAGGGAAAAGAGGCACGGCAACAAAAACCCCAAGAGGACATCAACACCCATAAGTAGCCCCACCCTTAACTTAAAATCATGCAATGTCCCCAATGTGTCAAACCAAAACAAGAGAGTTAGAAAAATACCTGTGGAACCATGGGTGCGAAGATTTAATGCTAATCATATAATACGAATACAAACAACTAAATACCTTGGGTTGCCTCCCAAGTAGTGCCTGATTTAATATCACGGCACGACCCAACTCAGCTTTTTCCTCCACCTTGAGGATATGAATTTCACCCCCAAATGAGAGTCCATCTTCTTGCCTCGATCATAGGGGGTGGTATAAAAATTATAAAGTCGAGTAATGGATTGAGCGTGGTAAACCACTCGGCCTTAAAGTGGGGTGTGGTTTCATGTTGCTTATCAAGTGTAAAATAACGAATATGTAGTTCTTATTCCTCATCTTCACACACTTCCACTATTTTAGATGATTTCACAGACAAGATATCATCTAAGCATAATGTGGAAAATGCTTTGAGTGAGGCCCAACCAATTCTACTTCAAAATTTACGGTATCTACTACACGCTAAACTTTATTCACCTTCTTAATGTTAGTCTCAAGATCAAGATGATAATCGAGTGGTTGCGATTCTTGAGTTTTCTCCTCAAATTGGCTAATGTCCTTCTCATATTCTTCTTTGGTTAGTCGTTGTAAACATGGTGGGAGTGATAAATCCTTTAGCTCTGCCTACAGCTGTTCTTGACTCTCTAAAACATGTTTTATTAATTTGTTCACTTGAATCGTGACAACACATATATCTTCAGTATGATCACTTTAACCACAAGCCAAACACCAACTTATAGTAAGTAGGACAGTATCCGCATCATATAGTGAAGGTCCATTCCATGCACTTCCAGGTAAATCTAGACAGCAAGCCTTAAAATATGGTCCCCCACGATAATAACAAGAATCGTCATTACTCAAAAAACCATTTATCCAGGCAGACATGTCAAGAAAGGTGTGATAAAAATAAAAGAAACTAAAAAATAAACTAAATAATTATTTACAAGTTTGAATTCAAGCAAGTAAACTAAAATTCCAAACTAACTCAATACGCCAAATTGTTCCCCAACAACGGCATCATTTTTGATAACTCTCAACTTACACGTCAATTAAGTGAAAAGCGACCGTCGTCAATATATTTACCCAACTTTGGAGTCGGGGTCGAATCCACAGGGAATAATATGAGTGGCGATTAAACTAGTTTAAAATTAAAACTACAAGTTAAATTCAAACAAATGATACGAAAAGATAAAATGGGGGGTTTTCAATGATCAAACAAATGTTAAAGTTTAATTTGCTTAAGAGCTCAAATCTAAAACTGTAATATTTCAAATCAATAATATAGAGAAACTAGAGTTGTAATCACTATGATTAGTAATCCTCCATTGAATAACAGTTGTAGTATTGGATTCTCGTGACTTATGGGAAACACCAAATTATCAGTTTCAATAGTCCATCTAAGTTTTTCTCAACCTACCTAGATGTTAAAATCCCTAATTCTCTCAAACTTAGGAAAGCATTCTATTCGTACTGATTTTATCTCGAGTTGATCAATCTATTTATAGCATTAATCATTAGATGAGAACTTAACCTTCTCAAATCCTCGTTGATAATTCACTTCTTACTAGGGTTGATTTCTTATATCAAGTAAATCAATAGTAAGTAAGGCCTATTGTTTGCAACCAACAGAAAATAATTAATACAAAGGACTTATCAAGATGTTCCCATAATCACTCTAACCCTAACCAAATATTAAATCCATGAAGGAATAATCATAGATCCCACAACCCTAGTTGTGGGTTTTAGTTCCACATAAGAAAGAAAGCGATAGCCATAATTATATTCATCATTCAAAGTAATTAAACCTAAAAAAGATGAAGTCTGAAGTTGATTCTCTTTCAAGTTCAAGAACAAAGTCTCAAAACCCAATCAAAGAGTTGAATATTGAATTCTAAGTTAAGAGCCCCCAAAAAGAAAAGTAAACTCCCATGGAATAAGTTACAGAATGTTAAGTCCCAGCCCCCAATAAAACCCTAAATAATACTTTAAATAGTTCACCCTAATTATGGAAAACAATTATAGAGTTCAGTAATTTCTCGGACAGGTGAAGATATTTTGCGATGCCTTATCAGGAGTCTAACAACTTATCACAGATGTCATCAGCTCCTCTTCGCTTTTAACATTTGCTGCCTTAGGCTGACGATGAAACATGACAGCTTATCAGATCTTTGATGACTTATCACAGATATCATCGATGATTTACTCCAGCTCTCATGTTCTGCCTTAGTGTAACGATGATCTTGATGGTTTATTATAACTCTGATGGCTTATCATATGTCGTCATCACTTCTTACAACTAAATCCTATTTTCTGTTTAAGGCTGACGATATAGCTGATAACTTATTAGAGTACTGATGACTTATCAGGAATGTTGTCAGCCATACTTCTCTTTTATTTACTTCAGATTTTAACTCTTTTACTTCCATCATTATTGGTTCCTTGCATCTTGACTTCCACTACAAAATCAAAGATAAAACAATCAAAAACAACAAAAGTTGATTAAGACTTTGCAATTATTCTCAGTTAAAAGCCTCAAATATGTTAGCATCTGCTCACACATCAGGAAAAAATTTTATTTCTTTCTGGATGGATATTCAGGCTATAATAAAATCACAATAGCGCTAGAAGATTAGGAGAATATGATATTTACCTATCCTTAAGACACGTATGCATTTAGACACATTTATTTTAGCCTTTGCAATTCCCCAACAATGTTTCAGAGATGCATGAAGGCAATTTTATAAGGCATGGTGAAAGAATTTATTGAGGTATTTATGGATGACTTTTATGTTAATGGTAACTCATTTGATATATGCTTGCATAATCTGAATTAAATCTTAGCTCATTGTGAAGAGACAACCTTGTACTGAACTGGGAGAAGTGCCATTTTTTGGTCAAAGAAGGAATAGTCCTTGGTCATAAGGTGTAATATAGAGGACTTAAAGTAGACAGAGCCAAAGTTGAAGTTATTGAAAAGATACCTTATCCAGTGACAGTGAAGGGAGTGAGGAGCTTTCTTGGGCATATAAGATTTTATAGGCAGTTTATCCAAGATTTTTCAAAGATCGCAAGTCCAATATGCAAGTTGTTGGAAAAAAAAGCTAAGTTTGATTTTGGGGCTCAGTGTCAGTAAGCATTTGAGGGCCTAAAGAAAATACTAACAGAAGCACCTATCTTAATTTCTCCTGACTGGGCATTACCATTCTAGTTGATGTGTGATTCTAGTGATGTGGTTGTTGGAGCAGTTTTGGCAAGGCAAAAGATAGGGTATTTCACTTTATTTATTATGTAAGTAAAGTCTTAGATACTTCCCATATGAAATACACAGTCACAGAGTATGAGATGCTAGTGCTCATTTATGTAATCGACAAATTCAGGTCATACTTGGTGGGTATAAAGGTAATTTTTCACACATACCATGCTACTATCAGGTATTTGTTCAACAAAAAAATGCAAAGCCACAGCTAATCAGGTGAATTATTTTACTCTAAGAATTTGATCTAAAAGTTCATGACAGAAAGGGAGCTGAAAATTAAGTGGTAGATCATCTGTTGAGGCTAGAGAGTTATGATCACATTGCTGATGATACACTTTGTATCTCGCAAGATTTTCCAAATGAGAAATTATTGGCACTAGATGTATTTGAGATTCCTTGGTATGCACATATTATGAATTTGTTAGTAAGTGGTGTTTACCCTCCCAAAGATACCAGTCAACAGAGAAAGAAGCTATTACATGATTCTCATGCATACGTATAGAATGAGACCTCAAACAAGGTGTTGATGAGATTGTGCGTAGATGTGTTTTTGAAGCTGAACCTCACAAGTGTTGCAAAATTTTCACTCATCTTCTTATGGGGGCATCATAGTGGTGAACGAACAACGAAAAAAATGTGATAGGCAGGCTTCTTTTTGCCAACATTGTTCAAAGATGTGATTTTTTTTCTAAGAGGGCGTTATCAATGTCAGAGACTAGGCACAATATCAAGGCACCATGACATACCCCTAAATAATATTCTTGAGGTTGAGATATTTGATGTTTGGGGGATAGACTTTATGGGGCCATTTCCACCATCTTATGGTAATTTGTATATCCTAATGGTCGTTGGTTATGTGTCTAAGTAGGTAGAAGTTATTGCTCCCCCCAAGAATGATGCAATAGTTGTGATGAAATTTAAGAAAAAGCATATCTTCTTTTGTTTTGGCATAACTAGAGCAATTATCAGTGATGGAGGTACCCACTTTGTGAAAACTTAGTTTAAAAGTTTGCTGGCAAAATATGGTGTTAGACATAAGGTGGCCATAGTGTATCACCCATAAAAACTGGCCAAGTAAAGGTGTCTAATTATTATATCAAGCAGATATTGCCGAATACAGTTAATTGTCAGCATAAGGATTGGTCGGAGAAGTTGGATGATACACTATAGGCATATAGGATAGCTTTTAAAATGCCCATTGGGACCTCTCCTTATAGCTTCGTGTATGGAAAAGCTTGCCTCTTACCTGTGGAGCTTAAGCATCAGGTGTATTGCATAATGAAGAAATTGAATCTTGACATGAAGGTTGCTGGAGAAAAGAGTTTGTTACAACTGAATGAGCTTGATGAGTTTTGCTTATATGCCTATGAAAATGCAAAACTGTACAAAGAGAAGAGCAAAAATGGCATGATAAGCATATTATAAATCAAGATTTTGAGCCTGGACTACTTGTATTTCTATTCAATTCAAGATTAAGGTTGTTTCCAGATAAGAAGAGGTCCAAGTGTATTAGGCCATTTGAAGTTTTAAGAATGACTCCACATGGAGCTATTGAACTATGGAGCAAGGACAAGAGCAAAAAATTCTAGGTGAATGGACAGAAATTTAAACATTATTGGGCTGAGCATAAGGATCAGCACAAGAAGACTGACTCCACATGGAGCTATTAAACTATGGAGCAAGGACAAGAGTAAAAAATTCTAGGTGAATGGACAGAAATTTAAACATTATTGGGCTGAGCATAAGGATCAGCACAAGACGTCCATCATCTTTGTAGATTATTGAAGCTGAGTTGTGTCATGCCACGATGTTAACTAAGGTTTTGCGTGGGAGGAAACCCACGGATATAATATAATAATATAGTTTAATTTGAATTTGTTTGAGGAAAAATAAAAATAACAAAAAGAGAAAAAAATCAAACATACAAAAAGATGTGTCGTGCCACGATGCACTATGTCGGAGGCATATTTTATTATTTTTATTTAGTGTGAAGGAATGATAAACTCTTTATCATGAGGGGGAACAAGAAGCAACTGAGATTTTCCTAAATAAAATCTCTCAAGTACATAAATTAAGCTCTAAAGTAAGGTACGGGGATGGGAAGAAAAGGGGGATACAATATCCCCTAAAGTGCAAACTCTAATAGGCATGCACGATAAGACCATAATGCAAACCCCAAATCAGATACTAAGATGGGCGATGCAAAGGCCAGCCCATGAATGAATCCCCGTGATGAGGAGTCTTTCACACACGCTAAGCCACGCGGCGCAGACACCTTGTCAAATTGGGTTAACATCTAAAACTGATCGCCTTGTACCTCTTTCCCTTTATATACTCCCTTGTTTACTAATTCCCCTCTCCATAACTAACCCTAGGCACCCCCTCCCCCCCTTCCCTATTCCCAAAGCTAAATATACTCTTCTATTTTGGGTTAATTTCAATCATACAAAATGAAGCTTTTCTCTAATCTTCTCCAAGACAACTAAGTTAGGTACTAATGTTACTATTCTTTTTACTTATTTAGGTGCAAGAAGTGAACTTGTGTTATGCATAATTAGATTATAAAATTGATTTACTTGATGCTTAATAAGATAATTTTGAGTTTATAGAGCATGTTTGTACTATAAAATAATGTTATTATGCTTCATGTGCTTTGCTTGTTCTATTGTTGTTGAAATAGACAATTGACGTGGGTTTTAGAAGAATATAGCACATTTGGGTAACATCCATGGTTGGAAAACTTGTATAGAAGGTGTGGGTTGAGTATTGGCACTGAAATTAGCATATGGGGTGTAAATTGATGAAAAGGAAATTCTAAGTACCTTGGTTTGCTAAGTTACACTACCATGATAACAACTAAGTGTGGGATGGTTTGTGAATCTTCTAACACTTAGTGTTTGCTACAATTCTGATATACGTGTGCCATTGGTTTGAAATAATGTTTGAAATTGTGCATGAACTTGAGTAATATTTCTAGTTGGGAATATGTATGAGTTACATATTGGTGTGGTCTTGTTGAAACAAAGAAACATATGCTCCTAAAGTTGTTTTTGATGAAGTAGAGTAAGAATGCTATATGTTGAATAAAGGTTTGAATTGATGTTTACTTGAAATCTGAGAAGTACTTATGCAACATTTATATTGAATAGGGAAAGTCTGAGTACCCTAGTTCTCATACCTATGCAACTATCCTAGCAACTAAGTGAGGGTGTCTACAATACTTTTTCACACTTAGTGTTTGCAAGTTTTAAATAGGTGCCTCATTGATGTGTTTGTTAAATGTTGTGATTAACAGGTATAATGTCGAGCCGTCAGCAAAAGTTTAAGGCCGTAGATGAAACTTCTGAGCAGTCACACAAAAGAAGCAGACCAATTAGTCATATTCCTCGACCTCCAATAATTTCATAAGGGCAGGCTAGGAGGTAAAGAACTAGGTAGGTTGTAGAGGCTGGAAAGAAGTGGTATACCTAACACAATGAGACTAAATATTCTACAAACCACTTTATGTACCGGGTGAGCTTGTTGAGAGAGTTTTCGAGCATGGTGCAAAGAATAGAAGAGCTACACATGAATTTCTTGTTTGAGCAGCCACATGAGTGTAACCTGCACCTTGTTAAGGATTTTTATGTGAACTAGGACCCCAATAAGGGAGACTCAGAGGTAAAGATAGGAGACCAGGTAGTTACCTTTACTCAACATGCATTGAATGTACTTCTAGGTCACTGGAGGTGGATGCCGACCCATTAAAGTAAATGAACATCACACTGCCTTATGAAAACATTCACCATTTATTGTGTGGGAATAATTCTTCAACTAGGTGGACATATCACAAAGATAGCAGCCTCCATCTCAAATTCCCCTATGCTTAGATAAATAGGGACACTTGCATGTGGGCAAAGATAATCTACCACTATCTCATATATGGAACACATATGACTGACGTGACGTACGACAGGGTATGCCTTATTTATGCTTTAATGTGTGCTGATATTAATGTTAATGAAGGTGTCATGATCTTTTTGGTGATATTAAAGGCATGATTCCATCAGAGGCACAGGTATGTCTTTGGTGGTTTGTTGACTAGGTTCCTGAGGGGTATTGGTGTAGAAGAAGAGGCACTCGGCTATAGGTTGGTGGTTGACACTTACTTTGTGGATGTGTCCAATACTAAGGGGATTACTATTTCTCATGGTCTAGTATTGACTATGCCAGAGTTCTAGGCTTGGAATCATGAGATTACAGCCTGAATGTATGGGTTATAGCTACTACAGTTACAAATAGGAGGACTCCCATCTACACAGAAGGAGATTCATGTTGTAGAGCTGGATTATCCTCTTGGTCATCATGCTAGTCCATGCTACGAATTAGCTCAAATTTTATTGATCCTATAGAGGATGATATGCCCATGAATAAAGAGTTGCAGATGCATGATTCGGATATGGATTCAGATGAAGAGAAAGAAGAAGATGACCAGACTTGAGAGCAGAGGCATATGGTCTAAAGACTGATGATGCATATGATATTTTACTAGGGAGTTGTTCCCCACCTCTGTAATACCCCGTATTTCTATCTTGCTTTGATTAGTCCTTGGAACATCAAAGATCTTTCTTCATAGATGAATACCTTTAATTCCCTGTGGTAGTTTCAAGACTTTGACTTTTTATCATGTGGGAAATTGAATAAGCTTTCCATCGATACCAAATTCGCCTAAATCCAACACTCAGCCAAAAAGTTAGAGCCATTTTAGTAAGACAGTGTACCACGTGGTACTTTAGCGCATTGCGGAGCCAGCCAAAATGCTAATCGTCAAAATCTAGTGAGCCTCCATGATTCCACCACGTCATGGTGCCATTCCATTTTTCAACCAAGGTGGCAACGTGATTTCTATCGCATCGTGCCGCCAGTCAATTTTCCAGTCGTCCGCTTTCCAATGAGCTGGCGCGATTTCACCCTGTCGCGCCAACGTGAAAAATCGAGATTTTTTTTAGGTTCCATTATTTAAATTTTAGGGACCATTTAGTAATTCCCCTAAATCCCCAATCAGTCTAAACACGGGATTTAAACCCTTAATAGCCAAAATTGCTCATTTATTTTCACTATTCCTCAAGAATAAAAGCATTCTCTCTCAAAGATAGAAAACCTAGCCCCTAAGTTTCAAAATCAATCTCAAGAGTCTATAAGAACTTCAAGAATCTAGATTTCCAGGTATTTTAGATGTTGATTCTTGGGTTCTTTCCACCCAAAAAGTTCAAGAATCCTTTTCAAAAATTATAAAGCTTATGCATTTATCAGATTTCATGATTTATGTGTATTGAGGTTCATGATTATGTGTTGTTGAGTTTTAATTCATGATTTAGACTACAAGTTTTAATAATTGGTCCTAGCATGAGGTGAATGTCATGATATTCATAATAAACCCTACAAGATGCCTGTTGATTGAAATAATCATGTTAATTAGGTGTATCGAATGTTGTATGACCAAAGTATGCTCCTCATATGTTTGATAAAATGCTTGTGTGGAGGAAATAGGGTCATTATAGCATGTTGACAAGAAACCTCAATTATGTATGAGTACATGCATGCCAAGTGTTTGTTGAAAAGTCTTAGTGAATGAATTGTGACATGTTAGCATGAAATCCCCAATTATGTACACTTTAATGCATGTTAAGTGTTTGATGCAAGACATTTTTGGATGAGTTATGAGATATTAGTATGCATTCCCCATATATCTACATGTTTATGATCTTCAAGTGATTGAGAGATGTCGCATTGATTGTATCATAGATGATAGTCTATTGTCATGTTATGTATAATTTGTCCTGTCTTGTATTAATTATGTTATCGAGTCCTGGGGATATTTATACCCAAAAATTTAGCTTCTTGTCTAGATGCAGTGTCATTCTCAAGATACTCTAAATCAAGCCATGATCAGTAGCACTCAGACAGTTATAGAACTTAGGAAATCTCACTAATCTCAGTATCAGTAACATTCCATCTTCAGTTCAATAATCAATTCAGAACTCAGTAGTATTCTGTCAGTCAATGGAACTCAGTAAACTCATCTTAGCTCAGTTAATTAATATGATCAGTAATAGATTCAGCTCAGTCTAGTACAGTCTAAGAATCAGTTCAGAGTTTTTCAGTTTGGGGTAGGATTCAGCACCGAGCGAACCTGAACCCGTTATATAGGACTGAAATCCCTAGAATCAATCCCTAAGTTCCATAACTATGTAGCCAGCGTAGGTATGAGATGTCACCTGCTAAATAGGACTGACATACTCAGGGGTCCCCCCTAAGTACTGATCCCAGGGGTCACCTATTAGATAGGACTGACTCCACAGCAAAAGTTGTCGTTATCTGTGGCACGGTACTGACACCCATTCTAGATGGGGTTATAGGTTGTACCCCACTAGTTCAGATTCAGGGTTTGTCGATTAGTTGACTACCTCCTATAGTCTCAGTTTCAGAATCTGTCGCAGTAAAAGGACTCAGCTCAGTAGTACAGATTCAGGACTGTTAGAAACAGTCAATCACTAGCATCATCAATGGATTTAGAGATCACTTGCTAGATAGAATTGAACTCAAATTTAACCAACAATATCAGTATTAATAGATTCAGAGATTACCCATTAGATAGGACTAATCTCAAATACAGTCAATCAATATCAGTACTATTAGATTCAGAGATCACCCGCTAGATAGGACTGGTCTCAGATTCAGTTAATCATTTTCATTATCGGTATATTTAGAGATCACCCACAAAATAGGACTGATCTCAACCTCAGTCAATTAGATATCAGTATCAGTAGACTCAGTTATCAAAAATCTAGTTTTTAGAATTCAGTGTTTAGTATTCAGTGTTACTACAATTTCAGTTATAGTTTATGCACTCATGCATGTATCCTAATTCAGTAGTCTCATGATATTTAGTCAGTATTGTTCATGAATGTAAACCCTTGTATTTAGCCTTAACTCATCTAGCGAACCAGTACATTCAAAGTACTGATGCAAACTTTTCTCTTGTACTATGGTGTCTTATATCATAGGTTAAGAAGGACGAGCTCCAGAGCATCCTTAGCAGTTTAGACTCATCCAGCAGCAGTATACTTAGCAGTGAGTCCTCATCATTTGAGGATGTTCCTTATTTCATAATTTTATTAGATTCAGTATTTCAGTGGACGAAGTTAGTTGAGGGTTTGTCCCATCAACTCCAAGTTTAGACAATTTAGAGGCTTTCAGACTAGAAGTTCAGACAGTTGTTTTAGTTTTGGTATTGATATATTTTATACAGTTGTAATTCAGTTTGAACCTTATGGCAAATTTTCTACCAGTTTTTCGCATTTTTAAATTATATTATTTAGTGGTCAGTTACAAATACCAGTCATGGGTTAGCTTGTGGTCCTTTGAGATTATGAGCATCGTGTAGCGTCTAGGGTTCAGAATCCGGGGCGTTGCAACCTCATACTTGGTTTGATTTGCAAGTATTGGACAATGCTTCATTTTAAGTTTGGGGTGATGGTTTTTTATTTCTCATTCCTTATACTTTTATTTGTGATGTTTTGTTGTATAATTTTATTTTATTCTATTTGATATTTTTATTTTGTTATGATTAGGATTTAGACATTCCTTCTAACTATTCAGAACTATTTGGTCTGTAATAGTTGGTATTTAGGATATGTGTTTAGTAGTAGTTTTCTTATTAGTTATATTGCTTAGTAGTTACTTTTTATTTAAAAGTAGGAGTAAAAATTTTGGATTTACCCTCAAGTCAATTTTTAATAAGTCGTCATAGTTAGGTGTCTTCCACTATGATGGATAGATGACGACCATCTTAAGAAGAGCTGGTCTTGGAAAATAAAGAAGTAAAAAGAACCCAACTGCAACTTTAAGGAGAGATACTTAGTGTTTCCATTTGATTGCTTGACTTGAAAAAGATTTATTGTGAAATAGAAGTATGTCATAAATAAAAAGGGAGCTAATTTTAGACACCTAATCTAAATGGGTGTAATATTTGGTTTGTTGGCATAAATTTGAACTTAACAAGTGCTAGATCGTAAGCCATAGGGATCTAACTTGAATCTAGCATGCACCAAGAGTGAGAGGTTTTCTAGTTATTCTATATGCATAGTAATGTCTAGAACTTGCCTAGTGTGTTTACAAAGAAAACTAAAGGATATTGGGTTTAGGAAATAATTTAGGCATATTTGTTGATAGCCATATTTTTAGACCTCGTTTACCTACCTCTATGCATAATCTTAGTTAGCCCCATTGAGCCTACAGCTTATTTTCTTTGGCAGCCTCATAAGTAGCCTAATCCACTTTTGTTCTTTAACTGTAATTTGATCCAAAACTCCTAAGTACTTTAGTTGAAATATATTAGAATTGAGGAGTAGAAATTTGAGTAAGGATTATGGTGAAATTAAAGCCCTGGGTTAATTTATATTGGGATATAAAATTGACATTTGTGGTGGTTGAGAGAGTGCAATAAAAGAAAAGAGGAAGAGAATTTGAAAAAAAAAGAAATTAGAAAAAAAAGGTGAATAAATAACACTCCCACCAGAGTATGCACAATAAGCTTAAACAGTTTGGGCTAAAGAAAAAAAAAAGAAAGAAAGGTAGTGAGGGAAAGAATTTGGTTGTTAATTTGATGTTTTGAATGTTCATGTAATGTACTAAAGTGCTTAGGGAGATTAGCCATTATTTTACCAAATAGTTTCTACCCGTCCCTTAATTACATTACAACCTTGAAAGACCTAGTTGATCCTTATTCTCAATATTCGACTATTACTGGAGTAGTACACTAAGGGAAAGCTTATGTTTAATTGTCCATCATGTATGAATTCTTTTTTAGAGTGAGCAAATTAGTTTCTGATATACCCATTCTATCATATATATTGCAAGATTGTGGAGAAAATATGGAAAATTTTCTTGTTATGGGGATGGATGTGGATGATAGATGGGTGACCTATGGTGTTATTGATTGAGTTTGCGAATAAATTGGAAGTTCACTTTTGAGATAAGGTGTTTGAAAATGATAATCCAATGTACACATAATTGATTTGACATGTTTTGGAGAAAGAGTCAAGTCTAGTTTATCTGTGCCCCACACAAGTATTTTGTTTAGATTGTGGTGTTAAGCTTAGATGTGTACATTATCTTCTTAAGGTTTTTGAGGAAGAACAAGATTCTAAGTGTGGGGTGGTGTCTTAGGCATATTTATATGTCCAAGCTCCAATATTTACCCATAGTAGGACTTAGTTATATGAGCTAAAATGTGTTATTCTTGTTGTGTTTGAGTTGTAATTTCATGATTTAGCTAATGGATATGATTAGTGATGCAAGGTTGATTTTTGATAAAATTGGACACAATTGGAGGCATTATTAGAATAGAATAATGATTGAAGCTTTGGAATTGATTTTCGGTACAAGAGAAGAATTGGATTGAGCTGTGAAACATGCATTTGGAGGCGAAAACAAGTGAAGAAACAATGAACAGAGAGGGAATGAGCTATGCCGCACGGAAGCTATTCCCCGCATTGAGCTTCGCATTGCCCTATATAATTTGGTGTAAATTCCAGTGAGCCTCCATGATATCCCTGTGATGCGGAGGCTAAATCAATTCCCAATGATGAATTTTAGTGAGGGTCAGCAATAGCCTCGCAGTGCAGACCCTGTTCCCTTGTTATGGCTTCCCCGACATGGACTCTAGTCCCCCAGAATAATCCCTGCATCGTGTTGGTTTCTATTTAGAAGGACAAACTTGTCCGCCTATAAAAGGAACACTTCAACACAATTGAGGATATGTTTGCATACGTACAGTAGAGGCTAAAACACTTGCGATACTTCTTTTAGGGTTCTCGGAACTTCATTATTTCAACATTAAATTTCGATATGATTAATTATTTATTTTTGATGTTGAATTTGAACATAAGTGGCTAAACACCCTTGTTCTGGGATTGAGGCAGAAAACATGATTACACTTTGATATTTATAGATTGGCTTTACATTGAATTATCGTATGGGTTATTCTTATTCTCTTGTGCTTACTATTTTAATGATTGGCCACCATTAAAATAAACCTATATTCCTTTGTGAACCCTAGAGGAGAATCATAGGATAGATTATAGGGTTTAAGGAGCAAGGTTCTTATTCTTTTATAAAATAAGGAATTTGAATTAGCATCTAGGATATAGATATACCTAGACTTGCAGGATGATATCTTAATGCATCTAAATTGATTATTGTATTCCCACTAAATGATGTAGTTGTAATTTCTATTTAAGTAGAAGATCAGAGGATCGAGAGACCATGACCATACTCTAAACCCTATGAATCAATAACCCAATAATCAACGAAACCACTATAAGAATAGAGACTTGTAAGAGTGTTAAAAGTGTCTCAACCCTTGAATTATCACTCGTATTGTTTACAACTTTTCTTATGTTGCTATTGTCACACATTGTTATTTCTTTATTACTTAGATTATTTAGTAAAACTCTACAATCATCTCAACACTCTGAAACACTTAATACATACTTATAAAAACCTAAAGTTGGTAGAATTATTAGTTAAGTAGTCCTCGTGGGTACGATATCCGATTCTTTGAGTCACTATATTTCTTGTAGATCATATGCACTTGCATGTACGATAGACCGCAATAGTTCAGCAATAATAACATAACCCAAATGCGAGGCTTCTACAACAACATCAAGCCAATACGAAAGATAATTAAAATAGAAGTGTAGAAGAAATCTCATAAATCCTCAAAATCAACTGTCAAAGTTTAAGAACATCTATTAAACAACAGAATCTGAGATACACTTATATCTCTAAGAACAAAAACAAGACATAAAATAAGATAAGAGGAGGTTTGGAGTCATCTCTAAAAATGCTAAAGCACCCAGTGCCTCAAACATTGATCAAAAATATGCAGGAGATCAGCCACCATATTCGATACTCATTCTTGGATCTGCACTGAAAGGGCACAATAGGTGTGAGTACGGTCCACTGGTTATCAGTAGGTATTATAGGACGATTAAACAAAGTAGAAAATAATATAAGTAAAATAAATTATGAGCCCATCACCTGCAAGTAGAAAAGTCCCAAATGGTAGCTCACACCATCTCCACTAACAGTTCTAATATATGAATACAAAGTGGAAACAACAGATATACATACATACATACATATATACACACACTAAAGTACACCAAAACTAAGCACGCATCAAGAAAACTAAGAAAAAAACAAGCAAGATTTGGATACAAATGCAATGTAGATTAGATGAATGATAAAAGTTATCGCATGACATTCCGTACATACCCACCAAGCTTATAGCAATTAGTTAGAACCCATGAGGGGTTAGCAGCTTATATACTATATCTCAATCTCAATCTCAATGTCAACTCATCTCACCCCTCTGTCTCATGTTTATGGAGAGGTTTCCATGAAAGTGTCTCATTTTATTTAAAAAAATAGTGTTTCTCAGTGGTATAAGTATCTCATGAATGTATTACCTGTTGTAACATATGTCTGTCAATTTCAGTAAATAAAATAGGTCTTCATACTATTTTAATTTATACCAACAGATGAGTCATATGTTGCAACAGATAAGTCATATGTTGCAACAGATGGGTCATATGTTTGAAATTTTCGTACAGCTCAATTTTACCTGTTTGAATTTATCCCAATAGATGATCCATCGATGCAACAGATAGATAATTTATTGTATATCTTTGATTACCATTAACAATTTTGTCTTTTCTAGTAGATGTCACAGTAAAATCTACTGTTGAACAACATAATATCACAGTTGATAATCCATCAACTGCTTCCATGGAAGAAAAAAAATGGAGTCTATCAGTTTGGAAGAATGGAAGAATTACCCATTTGAAGGATTCAACATCTCGGACGAGGCTCCAAAAAAATTAACGAAGTCGATCAATGACTATTCAAAATGGATTGTTGATGGGATGTTAAAGCATCATCCCGGCAGGTACATAAATCACTTTTAAATATATTAATTTATACAATTTCTGCTGTAAAAACATGACATTAACACATATAAATCATATAGAAAATAAAATGAAAAACACTACAAAGTGAACGAATCGAGTCTTGGTTTTGATATGTTCGACTTTGTTGTTGCACATCTCGAAATTAAGAACTGGATCTATTTGATGTCACAGTCCCCAACTTGTTGGAATGATGAGGTTTAAATTTCATACATATTACTATTAATTAATGCTTTATTTAGTTGCATCTGTGTATTAATTTTACTGTCACATAATCTAAAATATTTGATAATATGTGCAGCACCTCAATGTCATTTTTTACTATCTTCGAAAAAAGGCCAATTTACAAATACAAGAATAATACAGATACACGACAGATAATTATTTGTATAAAGTTTGCATCGATAATGCCTACGATAGGTTTTATCAACAACAGCCGAAAGCTTCCTAAAATGAGAAATGCTTAATCAACATTATTAAAGGTTTTAGAATTTTATCTGGCTTACCTTGGCATTTGGTCGATGAAGTGTACATCCCAATCAATTGTGGTGATGAATTCCATAGGGTGTCAGCTATCATCGTTCTAAAATAGAGGCGCATCCGAGTTTATGACTCGATGTCATGGAGGAGACGTTCCGGGTTATCTTCTAAGAGACAAAAGTTGTCAAAAATATTGCCTACTTACCTTGATATAAGTGGTTTTTTGAATCAAAAGGTCTGTACTGATTGGTCGATGATTGAAGCTTACCGGGATAAAATGGGTAATCCATTTAATGTAGAATATATTGAAGGAATTTCTCAACAACCCATTGGTAGCCTAGAAGTATCATGATTTAGTTTCATTTCATAAATTTCACAGTGCTTACATTAACTGCAAAATATGAATTATCCATTTTTTAAAACGCAGGGATTGTGGTTTTTTTGTTGCCGCTTACATTAAGTATTTGAGCGATGGATTACAAGTACCAAATGATGGACTTGATGTTGGATTAATCCATAAAATATATGCTACTCTTTTATGGAAATACAGAGAAGTGAAAGTGCAGAAACCGTACACAAGTGACATTAAAGATCCACGACGATCAAAGCCGAATTTCATAGCATCGGATGAAGAACAACATGTTCATATTGAGTAGATATTTATAGCTTGAGTTTGTCAATGTAATAACCTCTCCTTGGGATTTATTGGAACCAAAGGTTATATTGTTGATTTGTTTGTAGAGTAGATCATTTGTACCCATAATAATTTTCTTACATTTTATTTATTTGTTGAGTTATTTCATGTAATTTTTGAAGGCTTGAATTTATTTTATATTGTCTATGAATACAATTGAATCCTTAGTTTTGAACTTATTAATTAAAAGAGAATACTAGATTCAAATTTCACAATAGATAATACATCTGTTGCAACAGATGACATATCTATTTGAAATTATCAAACAGATTTAGACATATATTTCAATATGTAGGTCATCTATTGGAAATTATCAAACAGGTCTTCCTACTGTTTTGATTTGTTCGAATAGATTACCTATTAATTACAACAGATAAACTATATATTGTAACAGATTGTATATCTATTAGGATAGATAGACAGAGAAACGTCTGCATAATGAAATAGATGACCAACCCATTACAACAGATAATCAATCTATCGTAATAGATAAACTATCTGTTACAACATATAGAATTTCTATTTCATTATAAAAAATTCAACTTTCGACAAACATAAAAAATTGTCACTACATGTAAAGTGAAGTGGCTTGAAATAAAAAATTATTATGGTGTTGATCTTTTTATATCTGCTTTATATACAGGCTTCAAGCATCTAGTTACTACCCCATAAGCCCAGACCTCTTACATTTTTTCCACAACAGTGTCACACAAACCCTCTATTTTTGTGCTGGTCAGCAAATATTTGATGTATGCAAGTACATACGGCCCATACGTAGCACTAGTTTTATTTTTTAGAAGGTCCAAGTCCTTGTTTTGACCTTTAAAATCCCATGCTTTCTTCTTCAACGCTTCCGCTAGAAAATAATCCATCAGTTTACTTTACCTTAAAAAGATGGGGAGCAACTCCAACAATGGTTGCATGTGGGTAAAAAAATCAACAGTCATCAAAGACAGGTAAGTTGCAGTCATAAAACTTTATCTTTCCCTTCTCGAGAAGTATCTCAATAGCGAGAAAATGTATGACTTTCATGTTCATGACTACAAGAATTCTCTTTGCCTTGGTCCATCTCTTGCCATGTGGATATGGCCTCTTCCTTCTAACATAGTTAATCATATCTTCATCCCATTCATACTTAGAAACTAACCAATCAAATCCAAAGCCACCGGTAGGTTTAGCTAGCCTAGTAAGATCATTGTACCTATTCTTAAAATTATTGTAGAAGTTGAGGTCTATTATCCTATCGACAGTATTATATGCATTCGGGTACGCTAATTGCCTGCCCCTCATGAGGCAGAGAATTTCATCAACATACTGTGATAGAAGAAGATAATTTTTAAATAGGCTAGTGATTTTAAAGAACAAAAATATAGTGGAAAGATGCAATGGGTGATCCATCTGTTGCAGAGGGTTCTCTGAATCTGTTCACAGATTATCCAGCTAACAAAACTTATGCAACAGATATTTAATCTGTTGCAACAAAAGCACTACCAGTTGCACCAGAATACCCAGATGTTGCAACAGATTACACATCTATTGTGTAGATTATTCTTTATGGTGTAGACTAGAAGGCTAGGTTAGAAAAAATAAACTTACCTTGTCCAGGTACCACTCACACATATGTCATACGCTTGAAGTCTTGAGCGTCAAACATATGCATGGTGTATTCTTCTGTCGATTTCTTCTTTTTGGCATATGTGATCTTTCATACTTCCTTTCTCTCTATATTGATAAGTGTTGCGTATATGTCTACCTTCTTCAGTGGCCCCTGAACATCAACAACTTTTGGAGAGGGGGAGTTGCAATTTTTTTTTGTTTTCAGACTGGAGAGTATTTGGCTAATTTTTCTTTTCTTTCTCCTAACCACCACTATAGAAGTGTATAGCTCCCTCACCTTCTTGGATGGTATAACACCCATCTTAGATTTTAATTCCTCAGTAGATTTAGTGATAGCCTCTAGTTTTTTAAAGAGTTTATCCTATTTGTCCTTGCACACTTTATATTTGCAATAAAAATATGAGAGTGAAGAGGGGTGAGAGGGACCACTATAAGGGTGGAAGGGACCGATGTAAGGGTTAGAGAGACCTATATAAGGGGTGATTTCAAATGAATTTAATTTTTCTTGAGCATCAAAATTATCATCATCATGACTGGCAACAGCATCAGCATTAGGATAGCTACCACCAACATCAATAACTCCACCAGCAACACCCCCAGAAGAAGAACCCAGATCAGTTGCAGTGGGTTGGTCATGAAGAGCTTCAAGATTAGGCCAACGTTGCCTTAATGCTCTTCTTATAGTTGTTTCTCTAGCCAATTCCTTCTTTATTAACTCCACCGTTGGGTTTACTATTGTATCAAAAAGACCTAGAGTAATAAAAGAAGCCATCCTCAACTCTTGTTCAGTAGGCACAATCCAAGGATGCACAACCAATAAAAAAGGATAGAAATATTTAAATCATATAAAAATAATTTGCAGTTAGTTGGGTTACATGTTAACACAGTAAGTGTAGACTACATGTTAACACAGTCAACTTACGCAACAGATGATCTATCTGTCACAACAGCTGATTTGTATGTCGCAATAGATTAACAATAAATTGCATTAGATTACCTATCTGTTGCATAATTTGCAGTAGATGGGTAATCTGTTAAGTCAAGTTCAGAGAACCAGAGCAATAAATGGTTAATCTATTGTAAAATATAGATCGTCTGTCGTAACAGATTACACATCTATTGCACCAGTTGTAGTAGATAGGAAATCTGTTGCAATAGACAACTGATCTATCACAACAGATGGCACATCTATTTTAATATCTTTCTTTGATTCAAATTATTTTAATTGAAAGAAGACATACTACATCATCCAAAAGATTAAAGAGATCAGCCTTATTAATTTTGTACTGCTCTTTGCAGCCAACCACCTAAGAATCCTTGGATGGGAAAATCTCAGCTGGCTAATCCTTGACCTGCTTTCGGAGAGGAGGAAAGTCTTCAAATGCTAGAGCCTAAAATATGTAAATAGGAATCAAGCAAAAAAAAGTCATAATAATTATTCAATATAAAATAATAGATGAGTAGAAAATAGTGATTAAATTTACCATGAAATCTAAAGAAAAGTCGTATAATATGATCGTCTTTGGGGATAACTTTGTCAGTAAATATTTAACAGTCAATTTGTAGTTGTCATATCCCCAGGGATAATCATTGAATTTCTTAAAATCCTTAGCAAGCGCCAAAAAATCAGCTTCTATGATTTTCTTGACGTCTCTTGTCAATATAATGGTATGGGAAAACCAAACTAAGCATAATTTCTCCGTTTACTACTTTGGTATGGTTTTATCCTTGAGATAATCTATCAAATCCACTGCTTTGAAGCTACGTCCAGCAATGTCCAACAACCCATCTATTTTTTCCTTGCGTTTGTTGGTTTTGGTGGGTGGTTGCTGGAATAATGCCTTTCGTCTATTTGATGGTGGTGGTTTGACTGTCCTGCTTGCCTTGGGCCTTTTGCAGGGTGTTTTCTTTATAAGAGATTCTTCTGGATGATCACATCTCAAGGCTGTCGCTATGGCAAACTCTTTCTAGCCAAAACAAAGATAAGTGTTAATGTTATGTATTTTAGTTTTCATGCTTCTGGTTTATATGTGTTAGCCCTTTGGTGACCTCTTCTTATGTTAAGATAGTGGTGATGATAGTGGATAAGCAATGGTTTAGATGTGAGAGAGTTGATGACCCTCATTAAGAAAGATTATTTATGCTTTTCTATCTAAGGCTAAAGTGTGAAGTAAGATTGAGGCCAAGTCTTTGATACATGTCATGGTTAGTTAGAAATTATGTGTATGTTTTTAAGAATAGTGCAAGAAAATTATTGTTGATAAAGGTTTAGAGAATATGCGAAGTATGCCTTTAGGGGTATTTACCTTAAAGTTATATGTGATTTTTAATGATAGGCTTGAATGTCATGTTGGGTGCAAGATGGTGAATGCAATATGCACTAGTGAATCCATATCAAGAGTTTTAAATTAGTCATTGAAGTGGTAAGGCATGTTATGCTTAGGGTGTGAACTCTAAGAATATATAGAATATTGAACCTTGTGGTTTAGACTAGTATTGTGGTTTGGCATGTGTATTTTATTATTTAGTGTTAGGCTTGATCATGGTGAGAGAACTTAGTTTCGTTTAGACCTTAGTAGAAATAATTCCTAGTACCAATATGAGAATTATAAGTTGAATCAAATGAGTATGGTATTTAAGGGGAATAGTATAGTTGAGAGAGCATTTGAGAAGTGATGCTAAGCTTGAAAGTAAGAAGTTGTGTTGCCTACGGCCTAGCAATCCTATCCTAGTTTATGAGTTATATAATTATATTCCATGCTATAGTGCTATATCAATGTTGTATTTCCTTAGTCAAATGTCTTGTTTAGAGCATGCCCAAAATTCTTTGCTCCCTAATGTCAATAGAATTTTGTAGAAAAGTGCTAAAGAAATACTCCAATTGAGTTTGGGTAGTCAGTATGATCCAGTCCATATAGTCTGTAATCTAGTTTAGCTAGCAAGGAGATAAGCTCCTATAGATTCTTAATTTTTCGGCTAGTCTTACTATTCGCAGTCTTATATGTATGTACATTCCAAGAGGCAATCTGTTTGTGTCCAATTAAAGTATGAATTCACTCAGTTCATGCATCAGTTTCAGTTTCAGATATTAAGTCATGATTCAGTTCATAAGTATCCTATGTAGTATCACAGTCTCTTCCTAGTATTTTCATCAAATTATTATTATTTGGGACGAACGATCCCAAGAGGGGGATGTTGTAATACCCCAATTTTTCATGTCATAAACCTCTCATCCTTTCTCATGAGATCAGATCCAGTCCAAAGTAATGGTTACTGATAAGTTAACACTCTCGTTTCTATCTTAGCCATTTAGTTATTTATCTTGAGGATTCATGCACTTGCAGACCAGTTCAGTAGTTCATTATTCTTGAGATCCAATGATTCAGTTCTATCAGTTATACATGATAGCTTGAAGACTAATATTCCTCTGTGTTTCAGGTTAATTATCTACATTCAAGGATGAATGTTCCCAAGGGGGAGATAATGTAATACCCCATATTTTTATGCTAGAATTCTAACCGTCGTTCCTGAGTGTCTAAGCTCTAATCCAAGTGATTATCACATGAATACAAGTTTCATGATCATTATCCTAGTCTATAGAGTAGTTTAGAGATGGAAAATGTTTATAGCAATGACCTAGAACAAGGTTGAGCTAAGACCAATTGATTCATCCAAAGTTTGACATTTAATTCTACAAGGGTCAACTTCAAAAGTGAATATCTATTAATATACATGGAATTTTTCATCTCAAGACCTATCAAATTTTAGATAATTGAATTATCTTTCCAATGATACCTATTTCACAAAAATTCAATACCCAAGCAAAGAGTTATGCCCATTTTCGTGAGAGGCAGTAAGGGTGTGCAATGGGCAATGCGCCACCCAATCAAATGTGTGCGATTTGGAGTACGAGGCACACTTAAATGTCTTCCATAAGGTGTGCGACGCACACCTTAAGGTCTGCCATGGGTTGTGCGCTAAATACCTCACTTTCAAGTGCCAAAAATACCCATATTTATGTCTATAACACGAGATTAAACTCCCATAACACCAAAATAAGTTTACTTTCTCTCAAAATCTCCAAGAACATTCATTAAGGTTCTAACCTAAAAATTCAAATATCTCAAGATTCAACCATGAGTTTTCAATAATTCTTCGAGATTCAGAATCCCCATTCCAAGGGCTACAAGAAACACTCATTATTTTCACGAATAGAGTCCCAAGGTAAAGAGTTCATTCAAAGCTTCAAGTTTAAGGTATGTGGGGTTTTCAACAAGAACATCCTTTCGTTCTTGGGCCCAAAAATTTGTATTATTTTATGAAGATACATGATTTTACTTGTTTAATTATGAATTTGATATGGAAACTATTATCCTATATTCTTGTTCAAGAAACTATGATATTTTTGTGATGTCTTAAAGATAAATTCCTTGAGTTTTGATGTTAATATCATGTTTCAAGTTGGGGTCACTTATGATCCTAAGCACCGTGTGACGTCTCGGGACCCAATTTCGGGGCGTTACATTTACCTTGAAGTTCTTAAGTAGCTTCTTCTTTGTCATGGTGTGAAGGTCCTCCACAAGCTTGGGCAGCAACTTCTCTTTGGCATTTCTCTCCTTCGCTTTCCATATTGGTACCTACACAAATGTCCCTAGAAATAAAAGGACAAACATCATTATCATTGTTTGGTGGCAATCCCCTCACGTCTCTCCACACAACTTCTCCTTTTTTCGCTCTCAGATTACCACCTTTCACAATCTTACTCCTCTCAATCTTTTGTCTCTCATAAGCATTTAGATTGGAGTAAGTGTTTACTTCTTTTTGCGGCTCGGGAAGAATGTACATTACGAAGTGATTTCCCCACCGATCTCTTACAATATTAGGCTAATTTTGCAGATTTGGAACTTCATGTAGTGCAAACCAATCGGCATCCAAGCTCACATGACCATATGTCATGGGAAAAATATCACACCACACCTTCTCATGGTATTCACAATGGGAGAAGACAACCTTCACCCTCTCGGTAACCTTGAACCCATCCAAGGAATATGGAACAAGTAAAGATTCTCGAAATAACCTCAAATAGCCAACCATGGATGGAAAGATATAGTTTCTATAGCACCTATCATCTAGCACAATGAGGCAGTCCGGTATCCCACAAATGGTCACCTTTTCGGAGTGAACTTTCCTTCTTAGATCTACATTGTAAGGCATATGGGTACCCTTCGTCTTTGGAGATGCATACCCTCTTCTTCTCATGGGACAACCTTTACTATAGATAGTATAACCATTCATGCCATGTCAACCTTCATAAGAAGTACTACAAGGTGAAAAATATGAATTTTCACACTCCTCATGTGCATTCTCATCATAGCTCTCATAAGCTTTGCGGATGAAAGGGTTATACCTAACACCAAATTTAGGTTCGGAGTGGGAAGTGTAAGACTCCTCACATGGCCCAACTTCATCATAAGAACCATTACGAGGTCCTACATCATCTCCATATTCACCATAAGCACTAGACACTTCATTCTCCTCATTTTTTCCCTCAAAATTATAACTCCCAATTCTGACTGTGTCTCGTTCTCGGCTATTTTCATAGCCACCATAATCTACCTTAACTTCGTAGACATAAAAACCCTCACTACAATTATAGTCTCCCATGTCGTAGTCACAATAATCCTCGGCTATTGACGACACATTCCCCTTATATCACCTTTATACCTAAAAATGAACAAACAAGATTAGTAGTAAAAGCTCCTCACTAACACTCGTATACACTCACCTTTGTGATCATCACAATTGGAGCGGCGAATATTAAAAGTTGCTTATACTCCTATAGTCACTAAGATGTCAATCCTACTGGCGGCCGGTATAGATTTTTGTTTGATCGACTCAAGACACAAAACAAAATCTACTTACGAACTTGAAACAAAGAATTTACGACGAGTTAAAATGAGAAAAACACGTAAATAACGAAGACACGAAAGATCAACGGACTCAACAACTAACTTACAACCTAGTAGATGATTACTAATTGCAAATTAGTTCTAGAATCAAGACTTGAAACTAAGGAAACAAGAAAATGAAACTAAGAATCTAAAATTTGAGCTTAAATCGATGCATGAACAGTAAAAATGGTGATATGGCAGCCACGTATTGGTTGCGGTTCTTTAACAATTTTTATTTTTTTTCAAAGTTGGAAATCTTGGTCAATTATAATTTGGAATGGGTGGTAATTTGTTTAAATGAGGGAATGACAAGTCTTTTGGAGATCTTTTTCAATTCAAATTTCAAGACTTGACTTTTCTTGTACTTTTCCTTAAAACATAGGCCCTTAAATCACGGAAAAGTAGTTGAGAAGTGATGTAATGTCTTTTGCTGGTTGGGGGTCTTTCAAGACTAAGCAGTACTTACACCTTTTTCCTTCACCTTTTTGATCAAATATTCACTTTAGGATTTAACAATATATGAGGGAGGTGAAGAACATCAAGAACACGACAACCACACCAAGAACAATCAACAACAATCTCCAAGAACACCCAACAATTTCACATGGCCTGCTCAATCCTACAACAATAATGTTACCACCACACGGCCAAGACTACCACAATCTTCAACAAAATATTCTTAGGCTACCAATATAAAACAACATCATATTTCCAAAACTAGAACAACAACAACATTCAACATCCAACTCCACAACAACAACAAGGTCCAACAACATGGCCAAGTTTAGTTCACAACAACAAGGTCAACAATTACAAGCTCAAACTTAGATCTTGACTCAAAAACGTTAGTGAAGAACAAAACTAACACTAGAAACAACAAAACAACAAAATGACTCCTAGATATAGACACACAACATTCGGCCAAGACACAACAATAAGAACACTAGTTCTCGGCCAAGAACACCAAACACAAGAACTCTTTCTTTCTCTTTTTTTTTGAATTTTTCAAGCTAGCTAGCCCAAGATTGATCTTGTGGGAACAAAATCAAGCCATGCTATGATACCAAATAATATAAATCAAGTATGGAATGAACCAAAAACACACCAAAATAGTCCACAAAAATAAGACACAATCCGAGACCCAAATTAGAACAAGTCTCTGGTTCAACAACAACTACAAGAACACAAGATTACAAAGTGTTTCAACACTAAATCAGCCAACACCCAAACTATATTAACAAAAACAAGATGATGAACAAGATGAAAAACAATGAAAAAAGAACACCAACTTCGGTTTCACTAGAATAAGATCACAAACACATACAAGCTTACAAAAATAAAAAAAAGGATAGATAATGAGACATAGATTATTACAAGAATTAGGAACCAAGTGTGTTTCAAACACTAAACCCCTAATGAATGTAATAACAACACCACACTCTTATGGTGACCACCAAGGGAATCAACTCACATCAAGAACCACTATTTCCAAGCAAAAGTCAATAACGGTTTTTCCAAGCCCCATACTAAGGATGGCTTTTCCAATCCCTAACTAAGAACTCACTAAGTGTTACACTCTCAAGAGAGAGGAATTTCAATATGTCAAATGTTAATCATTAAAAAACTAAGTGATATAACTCTAACATGTTCTACTTATATTCTATTACAAGACAAGACAAAAATGGCACTAATATCCTTAATGGAAGGGGAGGCCATAGAGTGCATTTGGACCAAATAAAGTGACAAAAATGCCCTTAATGAATATGACAAAAACCGTGAGCCATTAAGTTTTTTACAAAATAATGAGTCCTCAAGTCTTCAATGTTCCAAGCAATCTTTCACAAATGGTCTTGCTTAATAGTATGCTAAAAATAGGTCCTCCATGCATATTATTGTATCATCAAGGGGACCTCGTCATGAGTTTCTATGTGTTGGCCTCCAAAGATGTCATCAAAAGCTAAGGCGGTTATTTGACTCGTATCAAAAAAAAATCAGTCGCAACAGACGACTGAGCTATTAGAAATTTTCAAATAAATATTGAGATCGGTTGCAACAGATTACCTATCTAATTTAATTATCAAATAGACATTTGTATCTGTTGTGACAAATGACTGAACAGTTGGAAATTTTCAAACAAATATTGATATTTGTTGCAACAGATGACATATTTGTTAGAAAAATTTTTTTTTAATTTTAAAGTAATATTTTATCCAAAAGAAGAAAGAAAAAATACTACTAAGGCGGTATGGTTCACTATTGCTCTTTCATTCTCGTCTTCTTCTTTGCAAGTTATTTAAATTAGTTATTTACATCTATTTTTTAATTTAATTATCCTTTACCCATATAATATTTAGTTAAAGAATTTGAAAGAAAGGTTAGTTTTAAGTCTTGAATGAATGAACTGTTATTTTTAATAAAATATACAAAAAAGTCATCTGTTGGGAGAAGTTTAAAAGCCTTGTTAGCAGTATCATTTTTTTATGTATGTTATTTTTTATTTTGTTGTTGATGCTAAATTGATGTTGTTGGTGGGGTTGGTGTTATTGGAACTTGTGGTGTGGTGTTGTTGATGGTGTTGGAATAAATGATTTTGTTTCTTTATTGTTGTTGATGTTGTTTTGTTGTTGTTGATGTTGTAACAGACGGATCAACTGTTGGAACAAATTAAACCACTAGCAAGGCTGATTTGATGTATTCCAACAGTTTACACATCTATTGTAATAGACTCCACATCTGTTGCAATAGGCTCTATATCTGTTACAATAGATTTACAATCTGTTGAACATATTAAAAGCTGTTACAAAAAATGTGGACCCTGTTGTAACAGATAGGTAGTATGTTACAACAGATAGATAATGTTCTTTTTGTTCTTCTCTTATTTGACATCAATTATTTTTCTCTTGTTTGACATCAATTATTTTTCTCTTGTCTGTAGATATAAGAAAATAAAAGTTGATTAACTTTTTTTCGACCAACACAAGAGGATACTATAGTAAAGATGGGTTCAGAGAAATAAGTTGCTTTCATATGGAACCACTTCATATGTAGGAGGTATGTATAATGTTATCATGAAAACACACATAGAGTACACTGATATTGTGAATGCTATTTTTTACCGATTAGGCATTGATCATTCAAACAAGATAACTGCATTTTAACAGTTAAGTTTTATAGGTCCAAACTGATAAGGCTGAGGGACCATGAATATGGTTATGATACCCTGTTAAGATTTAATAATGGTTGTTTCTCATGTCTATTTGTCAAGCTTTGTGAAGTGATCAAGTTTTAATGGTAATGTAAAAAGATTCGATAGCAATTGGACTAACTTTTAAGGTGCATTGGACTCTGAGAGGGCCTTCGGAGCCTCCAAATACTTCAACCAAGAACGAAAATCAATATAGTTATTGCCCTAGCTAAATTTATATGGTTGGGTTTCTCAGGGTGATGATTATATGCCAAAAGGTGCGGTAGGAGAATACCTGCGCAGGGAAAAGGGAGTTGATGAAGATTATATCATGTGAGAACTAATTGAAAAGAAAACATAGGATAGGAGGGAATTTGTAGTGAATATATCCGCTGAAATTGACTTAGAACATGAGAAATCTGAATCAAGAGCAAATATGAAAGTGTATCCAAAAATGAAAATTCATCTGTCATCTCTCTCAAAGAAAAATAGATAGCTAGGCACTATTTTAGGAAGCTGCAACTAGGTAGCATGGTCGGGATGATCACCTACTTAGAAAGTAATAAAACACTAAGAAAGCAGCTTTGATGGCACCGAGGGTTGAAATGATGTACAGTAAGTCAAGAAAACTTTCCCCAAGAACAGCTGCAGTTAAAATAAGTAATCTAAGCGAAGGCGGCAATTTCTGAATTTTAAATTGCATCCCATGCCTTGCTATTTGTCATTTCGATTAGGCCTACTGCTATTGACATAATCGGAACTACAAACAAGAATGAAAGAAAAATTGAGTATTATTACTTCCTTACCCATATGGATATAATTGATTGTATTTTCTTATCTTAGCATGCTTTCAAAATATCTTGGAGAAGATCATAGACTTCTTGTAGTATGTGAATCCCGATAATTTCCAAGCTTTCCTCCAGTTTGTTGATTCGGTATTCAAGCTTGTTGTTGTCATCTTTGAGGTTAGTATAGATTTCTTGGTCTTTTGTGAGCTAGTCAATGAGGAACACTTTATTTGAAGTTGTGGCATTGTAAAAGGCCTTCAGAAGGCTTCCAGAACACTTTCTTCAGAAGGCTTAAATGATACATGGAGGGTTGCTATATTTGTTTTAGGTCAACGTGTTGATGCACACTCAAGCAGTGGTCCCAAAGGTTGAACAACTAACTTTCTCGAGCGTTGTTCAATGCAACCTTTAAAGGATTTGATAGGTTAATGAGCCTGGAATTACATAACGTTTGATCTAAACTTATTCCATTAATCCTATAGTCAAATAAGTTGTTTTCTAGTGTTTAAGTTGTAGGATTAGTTGAATCAGTTTAGATCAAAAGTTACATAATTCCAGGCTCATTAATCTATTAAATCCTTTGAAGTTTGGTTGAACAAGTGGCATTGAAAAATGCTCGAGAAAGTGATTCGTTCAACTATTGGGACCACTGCTTGAGTGTGCATCAACACGTTGACCTAAAGAAAACGTAGCGACCCTCCATGTATCATTTAAGCCTTCTAAAGAAAGTGTTATGGAAGACCTCTGAAGGCATTTTACAATGACATAACTTTCAAGGAAGTGTTCCATATTCACAAGGTCACAAAAGACCAAGAACTCTATACAAACCTCAAAGACGGCGATGACAAACTTGAATACCGAATCAGCAAGCTGGAGGTAAGCTTGAAAATTATCGGGATTCACATAATACAGCAAAACTCTGATCTTCTCCAAGATATGTTGAAAGCATGCTAAGGCAAGAAAACACAATCAATTATATCCATATTGCTAAGGAAGTAATGATACTCAATCTACCTTTCAATCTTGTTTGTGGTTCCAATCATGTCAATAGCAGTGGACCTAATCAGAACCATAAACAACAAGGCATGGGATGCAATTTAAAATTCAAAAATTGCCTCCTTCGCTTTATTCCTTATTCTTACGACAATTATTCTTGGCGCAAGTTTTCTTAACTTACTGTACATCATTTCAACCCTTGGTGCCCACAAAGTTGATTTCTTGGTGTTTTGTTATTTTTTATGTAGGTGATCATCCTGACCATGCTTCCTAGTCGTAGCTCCCTAGCAAAGTGCCCACCTACACTATTTTTCTTTGAGAGAGACAACAGATGAATTTTCATTACTGGGTATACTTTCATATTTGCACTTGATTCAGATTTCTCGTGTTTTAATTCAGTTTCATCGGCCAGATTCGCTAGAAGTTTCTTGGTACCCTATGTTTCTGCTTCAATTAGCTCTCAAATGATATAGTATTTCATCAACTCCTGTTTCTATCATAGGTATTCTCCTACGGCTCTTTCTGGCGTATAATTATTTTTCCGAACAACCCTTCCACATAAATTTGGGACAGGGGAATTTCTATTCGTTTTTCATTCTTATTTGATGCAGTGCGAGGCTTTGAAGGCCTTCTCAGAGTCCAATGCACACTTAAAGTTAAGTCCAATCACTATTGGATCTCTACAATGACATCAAATATTGATCCCTTCTCAAAACTTAACACGTATAAACATGAGCAACAATCATCATTAATTCATCACAGGGTATCAACACTACCTTTATGGGCCCTTCGGCCTTATCAATTCGAACCTATCAAACTTAACTGTACAATGCAGGATCTTGTTTGAATGATCAATGCCTAATCGATTAAAAACCGCATTCAAAAAAAATTATTATACTATATGTGTGTTGTCCCGATGACCTTATCAGTAATACATTACTCCCACACATGAAAGTGGATCCATCCATCTGCCCGCACCTTATTCTTTCTAGCCTATCTATAGCTTAATTTGAATAAATAGATGGCTAATCTATTGCAATAGATGACACATCTATTAAAATTATCAAACAATTATAGATATCTATTATGACAGATTATCAATCTATTAAAACATATGACTTATCTATTGGAAAAATCAAACATATATATCCATATGTTGCAACAAATTGTCAATATGTTGTAAATTATCAAACAGATAGAATATATTTTGCAATAGATTACCCATCTGTTAGATTTATTTTAAAGCAATTTTTTTCTTTTCGAAATACAATAAAGATAAAATATTATATTTAGATCCATTTTTTTAATTTACATATTCGAAAAGTCACCAGTTTGATTTAATTAAGAGATGTAATTTTTAAAGAGAACTGTCGTGGCTTTTTTCCTAACCCATTCAAATTCAATCATTTATAAAAAGATCACTCTTTATTCGTTCATTCTACTCCATTTCTAGATATTACTGGTCCATATTTGTACAAAGAGATTCATCTTGAGTCCTTGCGAGAACTTAAAAGTAGATTCATAAACTCCGAAGGGAGTTGGGCGACTTCACAGTAAGGTTGAGGAGGGCCTGCTTACTGCCGGATGACAATTGACCAGTTGACAATAATAATAATAATAATAATAATAATAATAATAATAATAATAATAATAACAATAATAACAATAATAACAATAATAACAATAATAATAGTAGTAATAATAATTAGGTTTTTTTTTTCTTTTAGCGTATGTATTTTCTTTTTTTATATCGGATCTACTCAAGGGTTTTTTTTATTGTATATATTTTTATATAATGGATTCAAAATTCTATGTTTGGTCGACTTTGGATTTTTAATTCTTATTTTAATATTTAATTTTTATTCTGGGTATTCCTTATTCTCAACATGTCGACGATTGGAGGTAAGGATTGAGCGTTTGTGGCAATGGATGAACCATATGTTGCAACAGATAGTTAATCTGTTGCGATAGATGGATCATATATTGCCACAGATGGTTATTAATAAATAAAAAGGTTATTGTTATTGAGAGGGTAAAAATTCATGACTTTTTAATTATTTAATATGAAAAATAGTTCATAAATAAATAATAAAAAATAAACACAATTTATAACCGTAAAAGAACGGTTATTTAATTTTAATAACTGATCGTGACTTTTCACCATTTTGTTTTTAAATATATTTTTTAAAATTATTAATTTATTATATAATAAAAAAGTCACAACATTGAATTAATTAAGGTATATGATAAGTGTTAAAAAAAAGGTGAACAGTCATGACTTTTTGTCTAACACATTCAAAATAAGTGGATACATCAAATTCCCCATATGTTGCGACTAATGAATCAGCTGTTAGAAGAAATCAAAAAAGCTCCTAAAATAGATGGTTGATTTGTTGCAACAGATGGTATATCTGTTGCCACAGATGGGTTATCTAATGTAACAAATATACAATTTGTCACCACAACTCAATAAAAATAGTTATTATTTTATCAAAGAAATGGTTATTGAAAAGGTGTCTTCAATTTTTTAATTGAGAAAAAGGTTATTTAATTTAAGAACTAATTAATAATAATAATAAGCTAAAAAGTCATGAATTGTCACAATAATAAAAAACTCACCGGCTTGATTTAATTAAGTCATTTCTTTTCAAAAAAAATAATAAGAAAATAAATAATAAATACAATTTATAACCGTAAAAAAGATAATTATTTAATTTGAATAATTGATGTTAATATTAAACAGGTGACAAGTAGTGACTTTTCACCATTTTTGTTTTTAAATTTGTTTTTTTAATTTATAGAATAAAAAAGATACCAAATTTGGATTAATGATATGATGATTATTTTTAAAAAAAGATAGATTATATATTGCAACGGATAGATTATCTGATACAATAGGTTGTTGATTTATTGCAACAGATGATATATCTATTATCACAGATGGGTTATCTGATGCAACAGATATAGAATTTTTTGTCACAACTCAATAAAATTGGTTATTGGAAAAAACTAATTAATAATAATAAGATGAAAAGTCATGATTATCACAATATTCAAAAAGTGAGCCAGCAGCTTGATTTAATTAAGTCATAACTTTTCACAGTAATCAAATATGTAATTAATAAATGGAGGTGAACAGTCGTGCCTTTTTGCCTAACTCCTTCAAATTCAATCATCTATAAATAGGTCCCTCCTTACTCACTCGTTCATTCTACTACACCCTATTTATTTCTTACATCTTGTCTTTCATATTACACCTTCAACTACTTTCTCTTCCCTGAATCAGGTAAGTTTTTTTCTTGCTTCGTGTGTGAATTACCCAATTGGTAGTATACGTTGTATTACATTTGGATTCTTTTCTTTACTTTTGTTTTTACATTTTTTATCAATTCATGTGTGTTCTAGATATGGCTGATCCAGTGTGGGATGTTGCTTTTCTATAAGACGCTGTGCGGAAACTTCGAAGGCAGGTTCATAACTTGCAGTGGTAGTTGGGCACCATGAGAGAAAGGATTCTCTGAGAGATCCGCAGGCTGAGGAAGGTCCTACTCCTGCCGGTTGAAGATTGGCCGACTGGCAATAATAATAATAATAATAATAATAAATTAAAAAAATTCTTTTAGCATATTTATTTTTGTTTAATAAAAAAATTTATGTTTGACCGACTTTGACGTTTTAATTCTTATTTAATTTTCATTATGTCTTTCTTCTTCTCAACAAACATGTTGATGATTAAAGAATAATTTGAATCCAGTAGCAATAGCAAGAGTTGAAACACATTGGTTATCTGTTGGGTTTGTGGCGGGAGTTGTATTGTGTTGTTCCAAATAGATTAATCATCTATTGCAACAGATAAATAGTCTATTGCAGCAGATAAATATTCTGTTGCAACAGATTACTCGTCTATTGCAATAGATAAGTAATATGTTGCAACAGATAATTATTCAGTTGCAACAAATTACCCATCTGTTTGATTCATAAATCCAACATATGAGTCTTCTGTTGCAACGGAATGAGTGCTTTGTCTAAATTATGGGCTCTTATGTTGTATTCACGAACGGGTTCTATCCATTGTTAAAAAACAACCAGTAGCAGTGTCATCTAAAAATCATAATTATACTTCCCAAAGTCACCAATAAAGTAATGACAAAGTGGAAAGTGATGTACGAAACAAAATTTCACCTAAAAAATTGGTCAAGTAATAGCTGTAGTGGTACAAACAACAACAATGGTCGACAAAAAAAAAGATGAAGATGATAATAAAGTAGAAGATGTCGATAATGAAGCAGAAAATGATGAATAAAGCAACAACAACAATAAACAACAAAAATTCCGAAGGGAGAGAAAACAACAACAGATGAGAAGAGAGAGAAACACACCTTTTTTCCCTCTGTTTCCCGTTATATTAACAAATATTTGGATCAAAGTGTAAATTTAAAAACTTGTTAGTTATTATCAAATTTTTCCAACTTTCCTAATCCATAATAAAGTAATTGTCACATCCACTTAATTATTAAGACTTACGTCATCTACACCTTATTTTCAAACTCTTTTGTTACTTTTAACTCAAAGCCCCCACACTCATAATGGTGTATTTATATATTAAAATTAGGATCGAGGGGGATAATAAACTAAAACGCCCTTATGGATGGACCCTATCGAATATATATTCCCAACAAGAAGATACGAGTCTCTCAAAAATTTAAAATATTCACTAAAACCTCGTAATACAATATCAGTTTTAATGTAAATTATGTAACGGGTTGTTTATTTCTAGATGTGGAAATTGTATACCAAAGATACTTCACTACTCGTGTATTTTCACCATTTTAATTATAAAAAAATATAACACATACCATTTATTGAATTTATCCCTCAATCATCAATATTTCAATCAAAAAACATGTTGACTTTGAGCCAAGTTTAATCAATTTTAACACGAACATAATTAAAAAAGAAAAAAAAATCTAAAGAGAACTCATATAAGTACCTTTTAGGTTTATCCTGTGCCTCAACGTCGTCATTGAATACATACTATCTGTAACACGGCACAATGAACAAGTGGAAACAGAATCTAATACTTTTGCACAAAAACCCACGACTTTTGCACAAACACGATTCATTATTTCATCATGAATTTTTTTTTCTCACAGCCTAGATATTCTTTAGGAAATCCAAAGCGTGTTTCTCTCTTGTAAATGCTACCCTTAACTAATGTGGAGAATATCTTTTTTCTTACAACGGTACGATCATTCCTATATTCTACTTATGAAATTACACTAAATTCGTAGTCCCAATTTTCTTGATAAACTTTAATTTTCTTTTCCTATTTTTTCCCTTTAAAATAAAATTACCCTTTTAAAGGAAGCCACTTCATGAAAATAGAGATATTGTATCAATATCTAACGAACTAAAAGTAAAAAATTTCCAAGAAAATAAAAAAGAAAAAAATAGTAAAAAAGACATGTTTTATCTTTTTAACACACCTAATTTGAACATTTTCCAAGTAATGATGTGTTTATACATAATCACCGGATTAGTTATCCCACCATGTATATGAGATAGATTATCCTATCATTATGGTGTAAATGGTGGAATAAATAATCTCAGTGTTAACTATACCTCACACTAAATATGACATAAAAATAGGGCAATTTTCATAAATCTCACTAGTTTTCTTCTTAATTACCCTCTCTTTCGGTTTTTAAATGAATTTTTTCTCTCTCAGATTTTAATTGTTCATATACATAGAACGTTAATATACATAAGTATATTATGTATCATAACTAACTTTATTAACGATATTTAAGGAAATAAATTAAGTCTAATAATTATTCAAAAAAACATTTAAGAAAATAAATCAAGTCTAATAATTATCCAAAATGATATTTAAGGAAAAAACTCAAGTCTAATAATTATCCAAAATGATATTTAAGGAAATAAATCAACTCTAATAATTATCCAATATTGTACATTACTAATATATGATTAATGAATCTTTTAATTATGTAATTTTTTCAAAAAGTATACTCCAAAAAAGAAATTTACCACATGAATCACCTAAAAAATTTAGAAGCAAAGAAAAAAAGATCCTTATAAAATAAATGAACATAGAAAATTTTAAAACGGAAAAAAAAACTCATATAAAGGAAATTTTACTATGTAATCTACGAGAAATTTTAATACATAAGTATGAAAAAATTTGAAACAAAAAAATAGTTTCCTATGAGATTTGAAGAACATGGCAACAATGAACCCCAACCCTTATACATATGGATTTACAAAATACACAGCTCAAGCATCATATATACATAACAATATGAAACAAAACTTGAAAACATAAAGATAACACATCATATACATGCCTAAGATTCTTTCATATACAAACACAGTTATGTATATGGGCTGAAATACACACAACTCGCCTTATTTAACAGAGCCATATACATAACTGTATTATGTATAACACTATTGATGCATAACATATACATAACTTTGTAATGTATATGGCCTGAAATTAAATAGCCCAGTAGTGTCTGTTTCAATACATATACATAACAGATTTATGTTAGGTTCTATGTGTCTGTGTGAATGGAAAATAGAGGAAAAATAATGGAGGAAAAGAGGGTCACCAAATTGGAAAGTGTAATCTTATATTGGAAAGTTCAGTAATTCTCCCACATTGGTGGGATAAAGGAACTTTGGAGTGTTTAAAATAAGGAACACTTACTCTACATGGATAGTGAGGTAAGAATAAGGTGGTGCCTCATGCCGTCGTCATCATCGCTCGCTCGGCTCGGCTTTGGATTTGGAAAATGATCGATCGATGAGATCTATCTTATTAGATGAATTTTATTTAAATTTGTGTTACAAGTGAAAAATTTAATCCAAAAATCTGATATAATTATTTTCTCCAAGTACGGGCGCATTTCGAATGCCATGCAAATGCATACGCAATGCATCCCGAAGGGATGCGACCCTTCGAAGCAAAAGGCACACACAGATGTAGCACAGGTAGCCACTGGAATTGGATAGTGTCCCCTGCGGCCGCAGTTTGGGTGCAGGTCCAGCACAGACTGGGTGCAAGTGACATGACTGTACTAAATAGGTGCCTTTTCGTTGAACCAATGCATTCTTTCTGAAAGGACACTTAAAGGCTATAAATACCTAACGTATTCCTCTGGTATTGACATAATTTTTGACAACATAA